>NC_053025.1:19294301-19414466 GCF_003073215.2 Triticum urartu | reverse complement strand
CTCCGGCCCGATCAGACGTTGGGTCTTCACCGTCGACACTAGTGACACGAGCAGCAACAGTGAACACTCAACCTGTTCAAGAGGCATCCAGTAGCAGACTGCCAACAATTATAAGAGACAAACTTCAGACTTACATTCTTCATGCACGAAGGCATGAGGCCTTTTCTTCTTGTAAAGATATTGAAAGTTTAGCTACAATGATGGTTGAAACTGAGAAACATTTGGTTTTCCCACTGGTGTACAGAATCATAGAGTTGGCTTTGTTATTGCCAGTCTCAACGGCATCGGTCGAAAGAGCTTTCTCGGCAATGAAGATTATCAAATCTAAATTGCGCAGCAAGATGAATGATACATGGTTTAATGACTTGATGATTTGCTACACCGAGCGGGAGATTTTTAAAGGACTTGATGATGATGCTATTATTAGACGGTTTCAAGCCATGAAGTATCGGAAAGGGCAATTGCCCAGGTCCAATTAGCATATTACTGGTACGCTCCATTTTATCTAATGTGTTTAATTTCAATGAAAATTATATAAATTATTAATGTGTTTTATCTTGTAGATTCTCTTGTGTGCACAAGGATGAACGTTGGATATTGTACTATTGTCGTCGAGGCGTCGAAAGGTTAGGTTGTGTGACTAGTGTTTGGAGAGTTATTTGGTATTATATTCCCGTTTTTATTTACTTCTATGATCAATAAAAATTAGTGTGTATACTGCACATGACATTTATCCAAATATATGATACTCATTGTGTCTGAAGACAAAAGTAAAGTTTAGCTTACGGCATGCCCGGGCTTTGGCAACTTGCTGGCTCCGCCACTGCCATGTAGCATCCGGCCACGTAGTTGTCTAGTTCCCTCCGATGTCTCTTATAGACGCAGACGTCACAAAACATGCATATACACTCATCCCTATAAAATCCACGTACACTCTACCCCTATGAACACATTCGAAAGACTAAGCTGACACTTCACACATGTGCATCGCTATCGACAGGAATGTCGCCCTGTCGCCTCCCACTAAACGAATATTCTTCCTTTAGGAGACACCAAAGCGTGAAAATATGTGGTCTGATCCCTTGTGGGATTGGGGTACCATTGCTCTAGTAACCATCCAATCACAGATTGGTTCTCATGTTCTGGTCCTGATTGTAATCCAATTCTGTTTTTCATTTTTCAGGAATTGTGACACCAAACTTTATTAGGTAATAGTAATGTTTACAGGTAAAATAATTGGGCTATAAGGTAGAGCCCGACCTATACCTAGCAAAGACGCATGCTTGATGAGATTATGAGCTTCAAAGTTGAAATTCCATTATTCATGAGCAAGCTTGGACTGAATGTAATCTAATTATTCTTTTTTTAGACAACCTTATGAAGCTTTTATTAATTCGTCACAATGTTTACAGGGACAGAGGGAAGGTCTCTATGGTGTCCCAACCACACATGGTGGCCATCCCCGAGAGATAAAGTATACTTCGCTAAGTTGTGAGCTTCGAAGTTTGAGCTCCTAAATTCATGGCTAAATTTACAGAAAGCAAAATCCGAGGAGTGACGTATGATTTCAATGTTGATGATGCGGTTCCTTTTCTTTTCTAGAAAAACTAATTCTGCTTTCTAGGGCCTCTCTTCCCACTAAAATTGGGCCCAGAGCCTGGATCACTTCCTCTCCAAATTCAGCCCGTAGCAGCCACAGAAATCAGGAGCGGCCCATAGTAGTTTTCCTCTCGACCAAATAAACGGTCAGCGAGTTATCAAAAAAAAAAAAAGGGTCAGCGGCGGCGATACGGCGAGCGAGCTCCTCTTCCTGCCTCGCCGCTGCTCATCTTCCTCTCCGTCCCATTGCAGGTCCACGGGACGGGAGGAGCCGCGGGCCGCTGCTCCTCGACCGGCACCGAGCAGCGCCACCGTAGGTCCACTCCGCGTGTCGCCGCATGTCCTTCCTGTTGCCTCTGATGGGGATAAGACACGCATCTGCGGATCTGCCTCCGGTGCTCCACCACCTTTCCATCAAGCTGCAGTCTTGCTGCGCTGGTCCTGATGAAATGCCTGGTAAGTGATGTAATTACTGATTTTTTATGTGGTGGTCAGGTGGTCAGGTAGGCAGTGCTGTTGACACAAGTTGCTCCATGTTTGGTGTGTGAAATTCAGTTAAAAAATCAGCAGTAGAGAAGTTCATATTGTGCTCGTTTCACAGCTCAAGAAGGCACACTTGGTCAAGCAGGATCTTAATCAAGTTAACCAATGCACCCAAGATTGCCCATATCCCCATCAAACCCTTGCGGCATTGGTGATGGGCCATGCAGTCTAGGCACAGACAGACAGTTTCTGGTAAGGAAAAAAAATTCAGTTTGCATAATGGTGATGTGCTCTTTTTCATGGATTGTTGTCATTGCTGTTCAGAGAGGCTGCCAGAAAGCATGTGACACAATTAGTGTATGTGACCAATTAACGCATTTCTGGTAGTACAAATAATAGATGGACTCCACAGCGTCACATCATACTCTTAGCAGTTTGGATACTTTAATGTCATGGATATTCTGTAGTGCTATTTGCTCTGGGTGGGTTCAGAGGGTACCAAACTTAACTGAAAGTATGTTAGAAAGGTGAAACTATCTCCCGCGCCACTCCCTTCCGAAAGAAACTCAAATTTCATTGTAGTTAGTCTTTTCTGAAAGAAACTCAAGTTTCATTGTAGTTACCACATTCCAGTATCCCCACCATTATTGTTGATTCCACTCATTTCTGAAATTAGTAACAAAGAGAGGGTTTGCTTATTACGCTCGAGGCGAGGATAATCCAAATTTCTTTAGAAGATGCTACAGGCTGATTAACAAGTAAAAGTTCAGTACCATTAATTCCTTTTTTCTTGGGTGCAACATTCATTTACATCAGTTTCTTTTTTGCGTGTTTCATTTCTTTCTTTTCAGCATGAGATCAATTTGTGTATTTTAGTATAACTGCATTGAACTTTGCACCTTTGCTTCGCAGATATTATTCTGAGGAGATACACATCCATGTATTATGCGGAACATGGCTTGAAGATAGTGCTAAGTAGCTGGATGCCAAAATGGATACATGTTTTAGTGCTATGTTTCAGTGTAAGATCACCCCATCCCTGGCTATGTCTTCTATGATATTTTAGTTCAGTTTATCAGTTTCGTTCGGCGAGTACCCACATGCCTATTTAGTTAAGATCCCAGCCTATAGTTGTGAATTATACTTGCATGTCCTTTCAGATGAGTGTAATCCTCCTCCATCTTGATATTTTCCAAACTACTAATATGTTCCCTTTTACAAGTGAAAAACGGTACTACATAATTCGATCTAACTGTAACATAACTTATTTACTGCTTTATAGGTTGCTCCCATGAGACATGATGCTTCTTTTGTCACATTAGAATAGAGGTAGATCTGCAGTTATGTTCCTGATCTTAGGTAATGGTACTGTGTTAGAGAACAAATCCATTGATGCTTTCTTACTTTGCATGCAAATTGCTTTCTGTAGCTCTCTGCATAGTTTCTACATAAAGTGTTAAGGGGGTTTTGCCCACCATCTACATAAGTGTTGAATGATAATTTTGCAGGTTTTGCAGTCAATGCTAACTTCGCACGATTGTTGAAGATACTTGGCTTTCCTTTTTATCCTGTAGACTGCTAGGGAAAACATACATGTTATTTGCCAAAGCCTGCTCTGTTGGGGCTCTAAGCACTCTACGACTGCCACCATCTCAGCTCAGGGTCAGCCTATACGCCGATGACGCGGCTCTGTTCATGTCTCCTTCGGCAGCAGACATTCAAACTACCAAACAAATCCTGCTGCTCTTCGGTTCTGCCTCTGGGCTCAAGGCCAATGTTCAGAAAAGTGTTCTTCTTCATATTGCTTGTGATGATATTAAGCTCCAAGAGCTGCTACAGAACTTCCCGGTTCCCATCAGTCAGTTTCCTTGCAAATACTTGGGTTTGCCTCTCCACTTCAGGAACATCACAAGAACGGACATCCAGCCAACTCTTGTTAAACTGGTACCTAGGCTGCAACATTGGTGTGGTAAGCTTTTATCTAGTGATGCTCGCCTTCAGCTGATAAACTGGGTACTCTCGGCAATCCCCGTATACCTCATCTCCCTTTTCAAGCTGGATAACTGAATCATCAAGCAAATAGATAAGCTGAGAAGGAATTTTCTGTGGCGCTCCAAACCTGATGCTGCGGGTGGCATGGCTCTTGTGAATTGGAAAACTGTGTGTCGTGCCAAAGCTCGGGGTGGCTTTGGCGTACTCGGTCTCAGAAGATTTTGACGTGCCCTGCGACTGTGCTGGAAGTGGTTTGACTGGACTGATAAGGATAAGCCTTTGGTCTTGCTCCTCCATCCCCTGCATGCGACAAAGATGACTTGGCTGGCTCTCTTCTCGGCTTCCAGATATGTCACGGTTGGCAATGGTCAGCGCACCAGTTTCTGGTGTGATCAATGGCTTGATGGGCAGGTTCTGCGCTACTCTGCTCCTGACATCTTCAAGCTCTCTAAGTGCAAGAACATTTCTGTTGCACACACACTTACAGATCATGGTTGGATGTTTGGGCTGCAAAGGATGTCAGTGATTTCTGAGCTTCGACAACTCACACAAGTCTGGCTACGTCTGAAGCAGGTATCATTCCAACCAGATACTGAGGACACCATTAGCTGGGTCTGGAACCCCTCCCAGGTGTACACGGCTGCATCCTCGTACCACTGCCAGTTTCTTTGTTCCTTCTACCACTTACCATTTGATAAGCTTTGGAAGGCCCCGGTTCCTGCCAAGTGTCGTTTCTTCATGTGGCTGTGGCTTCGGGGAAGAATCCAAACAAATGACAATCTGGAGATTCATGGCATTCCCTGTAATGATGCATGCAACCTATGTGATCAAGAAGATGAATCCCCTTTGCACCTTATTCTGAAATGCTCCTATGCTAGAACAGTTTGGCAGCAGGTTGCGAACTGGAGTGACACCCCTGCTTTGGCCACTCATGCCCAAGAAACTGAGTCCATCATGGAGTGGTCAAACGAGCACACCTGCAACTTGCCCAAGAAACATGTATCCACTGCAATCTACACTGCATGGAATCTATGGAAAGAGTGTAACAGGCGAGTCCTCGAGCGCAAGTTCTTAAATGAAGCTGCTCTTTTATCCACTGAAGAAAGATATATTGCAACCGACTTTCTCCTTCTGCAGGACAGCCGATGTTCAAAAAGCACCAGAACCTGAGCCTGACTAGTTCTGTATTAACTTGGTGTGGGACACCTTAACCCCAACCTCTTGTAAAACAAGGAATTTGTATTTGTTTTCTCCTACTTAATATATTGGCAGCAAAACTGCCAAATTCCTCAAAAAAAACATAGATGTGAAAATACTAGCAAACAATTTTTTTCAACTTCTCACGGCCCTGGCCGAGACATTACTTTTCAGTTCAATTGCAGCACAAGCATAAATGATAACATAGCACTGAGTACCGATCCTAAGATAATCATCACAGACAGCAGCTAATTAAGCAAGTACTTAAGCATCGCAAAGACCATCTAATCAAACAGACAGAACAACAATGACCGTCATGGCGGCCACAACGAAGCTCGAGATGCACGCCTGGGAGGTGCCTGAGACGGTGAGGTTCGGGTTGCCTTCAGCCCAGATCGTCATGGTGCTTCGGAATCGTGGCATGGTGCCCTCCAAAGAGTTGTGGGAGACGTCCAAGACCCTGAGAGACGGCAATCCCGCAATAGAACGCGGTACAACGCCGGTGATGTTGTTGCCTCCAAGAAGAAGCGCCACGAGAGACTTGAAGTCATCGAAAGCGGGGTGGATAGTGCCGTTGAGCCCAAAGGCGGCAAAGGTTGACACCGGTGATGGAGCCGCTCTTGTCGCAGTGGACACCGAGCCAGCCGTCACAGGGGTGGTTCCCCTTCCAGCTCATCGCAAGAATCTGTGGGTAGTGAAGTGCCCCGGCGATGGTGATGAAGGACTCGACACGGCTGTCACATGGCCCGGGCTGTGCCTGTGGACGACAAAAACTCCCATCGAGGGACGCCTCAGCAACATCAGTCTGCACCGATCCTGCGAACACTGGAAGTGGCCCTTGGAACAGATTGTCCCTTAGTGTGACAGAAGAGAGACCTTCGAGTCGGACTAGGGTCGCTGGCACAACACCAGTGAGATTGTTATGCCCATAGAGTTGAAATATAAACTTGGTTCATACATAAGATGTATCACATACATTGGAATAGAAAGATAACTGCTTCTACAAATTTTGTCAGTGTCTTCTTTCGCACGGCATAACACAACTACTCCCTCCGGTCCTTTTTAGTTCGCATATAAGATTTGACTGAAGTCAAGCCTTGTAAAGTTTGACCAACTTTATAGAAAAAAGTACCAACATTCACAATCTGAAATCAATATCAATAGATGTGTCATGACTTAAAGTTTCATATTGTATAACTTTAGCATGGCGGATGTTGATATTTTTTCATATAAATATGGTCAAACTTTGTGAAGTTTGACTTCAGAGAATTCTAATATGCAGAGTAAAAAGGACCGGAGGGAGTACTATGCGAGTGCATCTTTGTAGAAAATATCATGTAAATTTCCCAACGGATTTTTTTGTTAGATCGACACAGGCTTACTGTGTGGTGTTTATCAATGGGAAGTGAAATAACTGAAGTGTGTGCTCTTTCAAGTTTAAAAAACCTATTATTTACAAACGGTAGGATGATAAGTCAATTGAGAATCAGATCATGCTAAGAAAACGTTGAGACCATGCAACCTACTCCCTCCGTTCCTAAATATAAGTCTTTGTAGAGATTTCATTATAAACTACATACGAAGCAAAATAAGTGAATCTACACTCTAAAATGCATCTACATACATCCATATATGGTCCACAGTGAAATCTCTACAAAGACTTATATTTAGGAACGGAGGGAGTAGTTACTTATCAAGATTAACTTCGTAAATTGAAGATGTAAAACATCTAGAAACAGCAATGACCAGAAGGCACAGACTTTTGGCGTCCCTTTAAATAAGTGAAGAAGACTCATTAAGCAACCACTTGCAAATTTTCAACTAATAAAGCCAACAGCCGACTAAGCAATTCTACTCGGTTGAACAAAGTGAATAAAAGGAAAATGAGTAGAGGGGCATTAGTTGCACCAGAAATTCTGAAAGATTGCAGAGTTCAGAATTGTGACACTGGGTTGCACTCCTCAATGATCTACAAGCAGTATATTGTGCCAGCCGCTGCCTTTCCCTCTGCTCCCTTTACCTCTCCCAATGTAAAAGAAACAAAGAAAGAAAACACTACTCCTACCTCATAAGATTCCTTAACCATGTGTTCATCCAACCAAATCTGCTATCTTTCAGAAAAAGCATACGTCTGAAGCAAAATTGACTAACTGCCTGAAACGTTTTCGAGCGCTATTCCTAATCCTAAACTGAACTGAAGTGAGCTGCTAATTCATCATTCAAGTCAAGCACAGAGTTGGCACATTGAGCAACTGAGAATGAACTTAACTGAATTATATATCGAACTAACAAAGTACAGTAGATCAGACGGTACAAAGTACTAGATCATTACCTGCAGCGATCTCGCGCCGGCCAAGAACCCAACGGCCACGGACGTGAAGTTGTTGTTGTCCAGCCGCAGCCTCTCCAGCCGGAGGAAGACGGTGCTGGGGAGCTGGCCGGTGATGGCGTTGTCCCGCAGGTCCAGCTCCTTCAGTCACGGCAACGCAATCTCCCCCGGCAGCGTGCCGTTCAGGCTGGCGTTGCGCGCGCGGATCGCCGTCACCCTCCCACGCTCATTGCACACAACTCCGGTCCAGCCGTCGGTGCACGGGGATGAGTCGTTGCCCCACCCCAGAGCACGGTCCGCGCCGAGGGACGTCGCGATGGTCTGCATGCTGTAGTCGTCGTTGACGCATACGCATCCGGGGATGGCGGATGCGGCGAGGAGCAAGAAGCATCCGGCGACGACGGAGAGAGGTGACGACATGATGGAGAGAGGCGCGCGACTCCTTCCTAGGCGAGGCGGAGGAGGAAGACGCCGGCGTCGTGTTGGTGCCGCACGCGAGCAGAGCAGAGGGTGCAGGGGGGACACGCCGGCGGGTCGGCCACTTGAGGAGAAGAAATGGAGCAAGGGGAAGACGCCGGCGCCGGTTTGGTGCTCTGAGGAGGAGGAGCAAGGCGCCGGCGTCGGTGGACTTGCTGCTTGCTTGTCGCCGGCGTCCCTAAGGGTGGGCAGCGGTGCGGTGGTGGTGCCGCTGCCCCATGGTTTGGAAAAGTGGGAGCTCAGTCACGCGCGCGGATGGCTTGCTCTCTAGTCTCCCTTCTGACTTGTCAAACTCCAACGGTGGTCAAACCAAGTAAACACAATGTGATGATATTTTTTTTGCATCGAAAGCTAGAACTTTATTTCAGAATCATTCGGTTACAATCTGCCCGAAGGCTAACAAGGAGGAAATCGGGGCTCTGCTCTAACCAGCACTCCGTGGCCTCGAGAGAGCAAGCACGTTGTGCACACGAGTGAGCCGGAGTATTGAACTCCCTGCTGACATGGTGAACCGAAAAGGAAACAAAATTGAGGACTATATCATCTAGTTCTCATAAAATAGGCGCGGCTACCGACCGAGAGTTGCCGCGCGAGTTCCATTGGGTGACCAGCTCCATGCTACCGACCTCCATGATCATATGTGACATCCCGCGAAGCTGAGCAAAGATCACACCCTCCCGGAAGGCTAGTAGTTCGGCGATGAAAGGATCTGAAATGCCATCTAGCGGCTTGCACCAAGCCCCAATGAAGGATAAATGGGACCGGGCAACACCACCAGCTCCGCCTGTTGATCCATCCGGGAAGACCGATCCATCAGTGTTGATGGTAATCCACCCCGCGTCAGGGGGTCTCCAGCCCTGTCCCGCCTGCATCCTTGTGCGACGAACAGGTAACTCCAGCAAAGATAGGGTTTCATGGATCCATTTGATTGCCTGAACAAGATCATATCCATCTTGATCATGAGTCCACTTGTTCCTGGAGGTCCATATAGCGTGCATGATTGTGATGATCTTGCATCTGTTATCGTCTGTGAACATAGGATCCAACACAATATCGCGCGCCCACGTTAACGGGTGCAGCCGAGGGAGTTGAAGGTCGAACCGCTCCTTGGCCGCAATCCAAAACTGCTTCGCATGCGAGCATGAAATAAGCGCATGCATCAAATCTTCATCCATTGCCTGACAGATGTCACAGCGTCCGAGGGGCTTAATATGTCGATGCTTCAAGGTTGAGGAGTCCGGCAAGATGCCACGAAGCACTCGCCACCAGAAAACTCTTACTTTCGGCACCACATGTATTTTCCAAAGCGCAGACCACAACTGTTTATTTGCTGATGAAGTGTCTGTAATCGTCCCTTCCTCTAGAGAGCTAAGCTCGTTGCGAGTCATTAGAGAACGATACGCTGATTTGACAGTGTAGTTGCCTGATTTTTCCAGTGCCCACGCCAGAGTGTCTTCCCCGCCTGTTCTACCCAAAGGTATGTTCAGAATAGCATCGGCATCCGGTGCGAGGAAGTTTTGGCGAACGAGATCAACATTCCAATTACCGGTATAATCATCGATCAGCTCCGATACACGCTCGAGGGGGGCAGCCCCGAGGCGACCGGCCGGTTTCATGGTAGCAGTGTTGGGGATCCAAGGATCGTTCCAAATGGACGTGGAGAAACCATCGCCTATCCGGTGGATCAGCCCAGTTTCCAAAGCTCTCCTTCCCGCAACAATTGCTCTCCATGTCGAGGAAGCACTCTTAGGAATCGTGGCTTGAAGGAAGCTTGTGTGAGGGAAATATTTCCCCTTCAACACCCGAGCACACAAAGAGCCAGGGTTTGTTATAAGTCGCCAGCCTTGCTTGCCGAGCATGGCTAGATTGAATACTTGAGGATCCCGAAACCCCAGGCCGCCCTTGATTTTCGGCTGTGTCAATTTGTCCCAAGAGAGCCAGTGTAGGGATCGCTTGTCCAAGGAACTACCCCACCAGTACTTAGCCATGGGTGATGTGATAGTCTTGCATACTTTTTTGGTCAGCTGAAAGCAGCTCATACTATATGTTGGAATTGCTTGAGCAATGGATTTCAGTAGCACTTCCCTTCCCGCACAGGCAAGGTTGCGCTCTGACCAGCCACCAATCTTGCTGCGAATACGGTCACTGATGTGGTTGAACGTACCGCTAGTAATTCTGCCAATGGCCGTGGGCAATCCCAAATATCGTTCGGAGAACGCCTCAACTGTAATGCCAAGAGACTGTTTGAGGGTCACTCGGAGGGGCTGCTCTGTATTGCCACTGAAGAAGATGGAGCTCTTGTCTCGGTTCACAGCCTGGCCGGAACAAGTAGCGTATATATGAAGAATTTCATTGAGCCATTCTGCACTTTGGGTGTTAGCTTTGAGGAAAATAAGACTATCATCAGCAAATAATAGGTGACTAACCCAAGGTGATATTTACCTTTTCTACTTTCTTTACTTTACTTGTATGTACTGTATATAGGAGTAGTAAGTATGCTTGCTATCCTGGTCACCGGCCACAGAGCGATCACAATCGGGAGACCCATGTCATCCATGTGCTCCAATATGTACCGGGCTGCCCAAGTTTGCATCTCCAAAGACACAAAATCTCAATACAACAGCAATATAAATCTGAATAATTAAAACAATAACAAATGGTCCGGAATTAAAATAATTGTTCAAATCACAAATGAATACAAATGAATAAAATGAGAGTCTATCTCTCATACATTTGCCACTAGTACTCAATGAGATCATTACGAAGCTGGGTGTGTGTGGCATTGTCCTGAATCTTCTGTTTGGTCTCAAAAAATGAATTGATCTGATCTGGATTCCTGGCAGGCTTGACACGACTACCAATATTTTCATAGTAAAAATCTAAGTTTACATCCCTCTCATTCTCGATGATTATGTTGTGGAGAATTACACATGCAGTCATGATATTTGAGAGGAGTTTCTTATCCCAGAAGCAAGCAGGACGTCGAACAATGGCAAACCGAGTTTGGAACACACCAAAGAAGCAAACCAAGTTTTCCACTAGCTAGCTGAGCAAAAAGATATGACCTATGCAATACATTTATATCATTGAGAGACCTCGGCCATCCAAAGAAGCAATGCCAAATCCATAGATCATGTGAAACCATGGCTTCAAGAACAATAGTGGGTGTACTGCCCGGCCCAACCCTTAGGGCAGTTCTTCCCCTCCAATGCATGCAATCCACACTTCCAAGCATGCCCGCCCATCATCTTGCTTCATTCATCACCATAAACTTCTTTGTGTCCTCATTAGGAGCTCGGAGATACCCGTGACCAAAAATCTGGATCAAAAGCTTAGCAAACAGTCGCACGCATTTTAGCGTGGTATTTTCTCCAATGCAAAGATACTCATCGGTGTAGTCAGCTAGAATGCCATATGGTATCAATCTCATTGCCGCCGATATCTTTCGGTATGAACTCAAGCAATCGGGCGGCATCCCTCCAGCGAATGAAGAACTGTCAATTTTGCTTGCAAGCTTGAACAATGCAAAGAAACCGCATATGTCCAAACCCGTCGGCCTCCCTCAGCTGGACCCGCCTAAACATCACCGACCTGCCCCACACACCCTCCCGCAAGCGGGTTAATCGCACAGGGTCACACCCTCCCCTGACGTGTGTGACGCTCGTTCCTCTCACATGCATGCGTCTAGGGTTAGGGATTCAGTGGTGTCGGATCCGGGAGCTGGTTCCACGGGTGGCAGCTTTGGTGATTCATTATGGATGAAGAAGTTTTCATACTGGTCATCGTCGACAATCACCTCGACGAGTCCCCTATCACTCGTCACTATTTGTGTTCTCCCACTCTCTCCGCCCGGATGAACGGATGATATGGTTTCGAGTTTTTAAGCTAACTGGTTGTCTTTTGTTTTTTAGGAGAGCTAACTGGTTATTTGAAGCTTTTACAATTTTGAGTTTTTAAGAGCTAACCAATCTGAATTTCACTCAATTTTTGCGGAGTTGCCAGCAAACCTTAGAACCGTACTCAATAATTGACCGCGAGCACGTGCGTGCAGTACTGTGCAAGACCGAGCCGTGCCATGTGAAACTACACCTTTCTGTTGTTGCTGAGAAACTAGACTGTTGACATTGGCGCAACGAAACCCTCCAAAAAAAAGAGACATGGACGCAACGACTGCCGCTGCGCTAGCCCGTATCTTTTGTCAGCCCTCCTCTAGCCAACTACTATAGCTAGCTTTTTTTTATTGAGAAACACTACTATAGCTAGCTAGACTGCTAGAGGCTACCATGTCACGCTTACGGGCTCTTCTCGTGAGAGACCCAACTGAAGTCCAAGTCCCTACTATCTTGCACACACGCAAGGAATGCATTTGCTAGCACCACACGCTATCTTATTTGAAATAGAAAACGGGAAAAAGTTGGCAACGAAGGAATGCCTTAAAATGCCCCGGCCTATGGGCAAAATGGAAGAGGGATAAAGTATTTGGGTTGATTTATATTACAGTTTACCCGGAAAAAAGATTTATATTACAGTATGTAAATTAGGAGAAACCCTCTTTTCCGAAGAAAATTTGTTGCTTGGCAAGTTTTTTTTTTTGGACGGAGTGGCCAAGAATTATGTACTGGCCAAAATGTTTCTCCAAATACACATCGGCACATTGGTCAAATAGGTTACACCACCATCGGTCCATGTGACGGGTAGGTAAGCCCAGAAGTAGAGGGAGCTTCTCCATGATTACATGTACTGTGTACGTTACTGTTGGTTCTCCCCTCCAAGGAGGATCTTCCTAGTCCGTCTCCTGAAGCTTTGCAGGGCAGGCTAGCCTAAGAGAAATGTGGATAAATAAATGTGAAATGTGCCATTAGTCTATTGACTCAAACTGAGTCATGCTTTATGCTAATAACTTGGGAGTTGATCGTTTTAATCCCAACGTTGATAAACAATTTTTTACATGGGTTTTTTTTTGCAAATGGACAAATTGACTAGCTTGTGGCCTAAGTCGATCAATTTTTCTTTGAAGAAATCGATCAATTTTCTAGTCGTTAGCCTAAAGCGTGCAGTCAGTCTGAGTTAAAGGACAAAGGCCACGAGTCCGAGCCTATTGAACACAGACTCTTGTGGCCTTTAATTATTTTTATCTTTTAGGCTGTCACGGCAGCTACATGGTCAGTTTTCCCTTCCGAATCGGGCTTGACCTTATTTTGTCAAATTAACGAGTTTATGGCATAAATCGATCAATCTGAGTTGTTGGTCTACAACATGCAATTCGATTGGGTTAATTGACTAATGATACATTTCACTTGATAAATAACAGGTTAACCTGAGAAAGCATGGAAAGTTAGCAGGGGCAGGGGTTGGGGCACATTTGACCACGTCATCAATAACGAATAGGAGGCCCATCACCTCCACATGAACCAGCGCTCTTCCAACTAGCGTGCTCCACTCCACCAAAAAAAGGGAGTACATGCGCAGTGCAACATTTTCTCTCGCAGCCGGTCAGGTTGTCAGATACTAGGATCCTCTTGCTTTGCAATGTTCCCAAAACGGAAGTTGGACCAACAGTGACAGGTTCACGATCCGGGGATGGTCTTCTCCCCCAGCGTCCCAGTGCAACAACAGTCTGTGTACTGTGTCTGTTGGACGAAAAATGTTGGGCAAAGAGCTCTCTTCTCTAGTAGGCACCAGACCACGAGACCACTGCGAGAGCTCCCAAATCAAACAAACATGGCTCTCCCTATTTCATAACGTAGTATCTATAGATTTTTTTCTTTAAAAGTCAATCTTTAAACTTTGATCGTGTTCATAGAGAAAACTTTCCACATTTAGGATACCAAATGCAATATCGTTACATACGTCATGAGATATATTTTCATAATGTATTTGTTTGGTGTTATAGATACAGATAATTTTCTCTATAAACTTGATCAAAATTTGCTAAGTTTGACTTTAGAAAAGATCAATATGTACTATATTATGAAACGAATGGAATAATAAGAAACGCATGGATAACAAAAAGCACACGGAAAGCAAAAACTTTCGGTTACTTAACTAACATTTAGCAAATGTCTGAAAACTTGAATTTTCTACTAACAAAAACTGCTGTCTCAAAAATTACTACCACTTTGCTTAAAAGTCAGGTCAGCCGCCGACACATAGTGAGATCTTTTCTTTTCGAAGCGCAAACTCCCTACTCTTCCTCACGCGAGAGAAGACATGCAACTTGCACTTCTCTACTCGTTATTCTACTTATTACCAGAGAAGAGGCAAAGAAAGGTAATCTGCGAGGTTGTAAGAGTATTAAAGGGGAACACAGCTGAAGGATCGCTTGGAGTCTAGAGAATTTGTGAGTAGACCTACTAAATATTTTAGCACAACCTAGAGGTCTTACCTATATTAGTTCTTGGCAGATTTAAAGCTTACCTAGTAGTTGCCTAAAACAAATCTACGAAAGAGTAAATCGTGAAAACATAACTAGCAAGTAAGGTCAATGGAGTGAGGTAAGAGTTTTTTTTTTCTGAAGCCCGGAAGTGGAACAATAGTTCTACAACATTTCTTCATATATAAACAAATATGTACATATAATACAAGAAGAAATGACAGAAAATAAAGCATCCTATACCAAGATGGAAACATCATGTGTCAAATATTGATATTTGAGCTAATCAAAATTTGAAGGTAGTCCAAATTCTTGCTCTTGACTCTATGTTGAAGAAGAGTAAGATCCTCCTTTAAAAGAAATATCCAAGAATTGAGTGTCGGGATTCCCATTCTGAAAATCTTGCAATTTCTTTGGTTCCAAATATTCCAACAGCCTAGAATAATGATGTCCAGGGAAATTTCTTTTGAAGGTCTTTAATAGCGAGAGTGATTCCATTAAAAAGAGAAATACCCGTTGGTTTATAGGGAAGGATGGTCTGCCAGAAACTTTGTACAGAAGTACAGTTGTATGAAAGATGCAACACACAACTTGCTTATTTCAAAGAACATAGTTGTAGCAATCAAGGACACCACAACCATGCAGCGAACAACACCACTAACCTCTCAGAACAAATACCTTCTCCAACAACAGTCCAACAAAATATAGCAGTTAAAAAAGGCACCACCAACAGTGGGAGTACTTATTTAAGAAAACAAAAACTTGGCCCACGCATCCACAAAGCTAGCTAGGGGCAGTCCTTTCCGATTTGGGGGTTTCCGGTGACATTCACCGCAACGCCGGGAGGAAACTTGAGCTTACCGCATAAGTTGTTGTCGGCGGCATCAAACACCTTGAGATTGAGCAGCCCAGAGACGTCTGGCAGCGGCCCGCGGAATTGATCGCCTGCCACGTGGATCTCGACGAGGCTAGTCATGCCGGCGACGAAATCTAGAAACCCATTGTACATGCCGAGGCCAATAGAATACTGCTGCCTGCTAATGTCGAGGAACTTTATCTTGCTGTTCTTGGCGAAGGACGAGGGCAGTCCGCTCTTGAGATCATTCCTCGCTAAAGAGAGGCTCTCAAGGACAGGGAAAAGGGTGGTGTTGCCGAAGTAGGCCGGGAAGCGGCCATAGATGGTGACGTTGTTGGCCAAGAAGCTCCCCCATTATAACCCAGTTGTCGTCGAGGACCACGGTCTCCAGCGCGGGGAAGGAGCGGAAGAAGGTCTCTGGCATGCCCATGAAGGAATTGGACTGTAGGTTGAGGGTCGTCAGGTAGGTGAGAGGCCTTGGGAGGATCGGCATGTCGTCGCCCAGGCGGTTGAAGTTGAGGTCGAGCTCCGTGAGGTACCCGAGGTCGACGAGGTCGGTGCCGGAGAGAGTGCCGGAGAGGCCGGCGCGGCTGGCGTTGATGGCGACGACGTGCGAATCTTTGTCGCAGCGGACGCCTGGCCAAGTGCCGTCGCATGGATCCGCCGACTTGACGCCCCACCCGAGCGACCTGTCCGCGCCGGTAGACTTGGCGATCGCTTGCATGGCCGCCATCTCTATGCCGTCCGTGCGCGCAGCGGCAGAGAGACTTGAGACGCCATCGACACCAAGCGTGACGAGCAATAGGATCACGGCTATTGACATGTTAATTTATCTAAGCTAACTGATGATGAATAGAGAAGGGATTCTTCCACCGATCGATACAACGCATCTGCCTCTCGCACCCTCGACCACTTATATGGTCATCTTGCATCTTGTATTGTTTATGGCATGTGCTGCTACCAAATCAAGAATTTCCATATTTTCGCACTATTAACGAAATCTCTATCATCAATCAATAAAATGAAAACAACTACAATTCCGATTGATATATGCTACTACTACATAGTACAAATCTTTTGCACATATCTCCACGTTATGGCGTGTGATATATGCTACCAAAAGTGCCTAGTCCATACCTTTTTACACATAATAATCACGTTCAATTTGATTAAAGTTAATATCGCCATCAGTACATGAACTTGCACACCCTCGCAAAAAAAAAGTACATGAACTTGCACAACATAAACAGATCCATACAAGTTGCATAGTAGACATCCGTGAGCCACTGGCAGGTGCGGGGTACGACGTCCTAGGGTGGACTAACGAAATGAAATGACATTAATAATAAATATAAACATGTTGTGTCATGCCGACCCGCGTGCCCAGCCTCATGGCCCAAACAGGCCCATGATGTGCCGCGTGCCAGGCACGACCCGTTTAGCCCGTGCCGTGCCAATTTCACGTCGCGCCATGCTAGTGTGGTAACAGGCCGGCCCGGTTTGCACGACCTAAATGGCTAGGTTTGCGTTGCACCTACTGCTCAGGCAAAATTGGTGCTCGTTGCAATGGTGGGAAACACAAACCAACTTCATGAAGAATTTTTAAAAATTACACAAAATTTCAAATAACAGAAAAGTAAAACACATGAAAAATATTAATTGGTATTTTTGCGCCTTACCAACATGACCATAAGTTTTGATCGTATATGGACCGGCTTCTTGTATAATCCCTTTCCATCTTAGGCACAGCGAGTTTATTATTTTTCTTAATTTCTTTTGGATTTCTTCTTGTCAACTTAGAGGGCAATTTTGATGACGGACGATCAGAAGCGATAGTCGCTTTAGTATTAGAAATTATAGATAAAGATAAATGTAAACAGGTTGTGTCATGCCGACCCACGTGCCCAACCTCATGGCCCAAACACGTCCCCTGGCGTGCCAGGCACGGCCAGTTTACCCCCCTTCCGTGCAGACACATCCCGTTTACCCCTTTGGTGGCAATTTCACGTCGTGCCATGCTGGCATGGTAAGCCGGCCTGCACGGCCCAAATGACCAGGTTTGCTTTGCACCGACAGCTCAAACCAAATTGGTGCTCGTTGCGATGGGGAAACACGAACCAACTTCATTTTGTTCAAAAAAATAAAAACCTCGTGTGTCCTTGACAGCTCAGCTTACCGACACGACGCCAACCACCTCATCGGTGAATCAAGAGTAGTCACGCCTTTTCGGCTCGTCAGCGACTGGCTGCCGCTGTTGGTGAGCCGTTGGCGGGTGCTGGAGTACGACGTCCTAGGGTGGACTAACGATACGAAACGAAATGACATAATAGTAGCGTAGATATACGTCCAACCATTGCGACGGATGAGGACCAGACAAACTACCCACGCAATCACATACTCCTTCCGTCTCATAATGTAAGACGTTTTGCGAGTTATAAATTTAAACATGCCTGGAATAGACAAGAGTGTGTTACGACGATTATTGATAATAACCGGCCCGTACGTGTGCGAGTAGTAGAGTACATGCATGCATGATATGATGAAACATTAATTAATTACGAGTACTAGCTAGCATGCAAATCCGACATTGGGATTTCCATCAAGGGTGACCGCCGTCCCGGGGGCGAACTTGGGGTGTCCACAGAGGTCGTTGTAGGATGCATCGAAGACGCGGAGGTTGACAAGCTTGGTAACGTCTGGGAGGGGCCCGAAGAAGCCGCTGTGATCCAAGTGAGCCTCCACAAGGTTGACCATGTCGGGGATGAACAAGTCGAGGCGGCCGGTGATCTTATCTCGGTCGTTGTGCTGGCCACCGACATCTAGGTACTTGATATTGCTGTTAGCGCCGAAACCGGTGCTGACGGCCCCAGACATCCTGTTCCTCGCGAGGGCGGGGAACAAGGCGACGTCGCCGAAGAAATTGGGGAAGTTGTCATATACGGAGGCGTTGTTGGCGGAGAAGCTACGTAGGGCGGAGCAGGTGACAAGGTCCCGCTGATCCCACAATAGTAGCATGTCGTTGTTGTCGAGCGCGATCGCCTCGAGGGCCGGCAGGGCGGCAAAGAAGCCGCCGAGGATTCTTGTCAAGGAGTTGGAGCTGAGATCGATGTTGCGGAGGTGCCGGTGAGGCGTCGGCAGGAGCGGGAGGTGGCCGATAAGGCCGTTGAAGCTGAGGTCGAGGTTGGACAGGAACGTGAGCTTGCCTAGGTCGGATCCGTTGAGAACACCGTGGAGGCCGGCGTGGGTGACGACGATGGAGGTGACGCGGCCGATCTCGTTGCAGCTCACGCCCATCCAGGTGCCGTCGCACGGGTCGGATGAGGGGACGGCCCACCCGATGGACTTGGCGATGGCTTGCATGGCCTCAGCGTCACCGCGGCCCGCGGGCACGTAGACCGCGCCCCATGGGAGGCCGATGAGGACGATGGCCATGACGAGCACTCGCATCGGCAAATTTGACAATTTTGACCTTGGGACGAAATCAATTCACGGAATGAACCACCCATAAAACTATTTCACAGCACTGGCCCTTTTGTGTAGCGCCCGCCACGCAGGCGCCACACTCTAGGGTGCAATGCCCAGCCCTGGGGCGTTGCACGCCTGTCCACCGTGGCAGCCCTTGGGCCCGCACCCAGTAGTGCAGCGCCTCCGAGCTAGGCGCCACACATGTAATGTGCAGTGCCCGGCCCGTAGGCGCTGCATTGTGACTTAGATGCCAGCCGCCCCCTCCCCCTCCCCCACCCCACCCATTCGTTCCAGGAGTTACAGAACAGGCGCGCCGGCGGCTTGCTCCTCTCCCCCTCTCAATCCCCTCTCCCAAATCCTTCAGATCCGACGATTTGGTCCGTGCATTTCTTCACCAATCCATCCTAGAAGGTACTCTCCTCCGATCCCCTTCTTTCTATCCATAGAAAATATGATATTTTGAAGATTTGGGGAATCCTTGTTTGATTAGATTAGATTTGAATCTTGCATGTATTAGAACTTTGCATGTATTACAACCCTTGTTTGTTTGATTTGTGGAACCCTAGTTTAGTTTATGGAAGAGTTATTTGTATGAAGTAGGCATAGTTTATGGAAAAGTTATTTGTATGAAGTAGGCCTAGTTATTTGTGAAATCCTAGTTTTTAGTTTTGTTTGATTTGATATGGTTGGATACATAGATTGGTACGGTTGCATCTAGTAGGCGTACTTTAGTTTATTTGTATTCAAAAGATAATCGTGTTGACAAGAAAGCTTTCTTTCAAAATTGTTAGGATGGTTTGGCTTCTCGATGATCACTGGGACAAACAACACCGGTCGTACGCTATGGCGGTGGAGCAGCGGGTAATAATGAAAGTGGCCTGTTTTATAAATTTCGTATTTATTTCAAACACAAATGCCCCATATGTAATGTTATGAATTGTTTGTTTGTAGGCGCTTGCACCTTTGAAGCTTCGTTCTCACGGGGTCACCCTTGGGTGGATGCGCTATGATGAGCGATACACACCGTATGTAAGGGAGACAGGACTTCTCCCTTTCATTCATATGGTCAGACGGTCAATGCCACCCAACAATGCTCCAGCACTCACCGTGCTTATTGATCATTGGCGGCCGGAGACACATAATTTCCATCTACGGACCGAGGAGATGACCATGACGCTCCAGGATATTGCTATGATCACCGGTCTTCCTATCGATGGGAATCCTCTATGTATGAGCACCGATTCCGATGGGTGGCGCGCGCAGATGCATGCCCTTATCGGTATGGTTCCTCCAGAGCCTCCGGAACCAGCAGCAGAAGACAAGAAGAAGGAAAGAGTCGCAGCCGGTGCTACTTTCATGTGGATTACTGAGCACTTTGGTACTTGCCCACCGGAAGCTGATGAGGACACGGTCAAGACATATGCTCGTGTCTACATGTGGTATGTGATATCCAGGACTATGTTTGCTGATGGCACAGGCAAGAATGCTCCATGGATGTGGCTGAAGGCGTTGACCGTCTTCGATAGCAAATGGAGTTGGGGTTCGGCGACACTGGCTTACTTGTATAGACAGGTATGAAGTTGTTTCCTTTTCACTTCATTGGTACATTATGAATGCGATCTTGCTCTTAACTGAATCATGTTCTCTTTAATGTGCAGTTGGACGAAGCCTGTTGTAGGTCATCTGGAGGTATTGGTGGTTGTTTGCTCGCACTTTCCATATGGAGCTGGGAGCATTTGCCAGTTGGATGTCCGAAGAAGGTGAAGTACGATGATTGGGACGACAAAGGCAACCTACTACGACTACCCACTTGGGCTTACAAGTGGGATGTGTTAAATGAGACGACAGATGATCCCTCGGTCATGTACAAGTTGTACCAGAGCGAGCTTGACGCGATCACGCCTGAGCAGGTGAATTGACATTGCATAAATGATTATGATGCTTCTATTGCAAGTCGATATCAATTTTGCATTCTATCCCATTTTGCAGGTGATATGGGAGCCGTATGGAACAGGAGATAGTTTTGGTAACCCTTTAGAGTTTAGGCTGAATCCGATGTGCACTAGGGATAGGGATCTCTGGTGTATGCGGTGCCCACTCATATGCAACTGGGCGGTTGAGCTTCACCTCCCACATCGAGTGCGCCGTCAGTTTGGTTTGTTCCAGGCACATCCGCCGGAGTGGGAGGACACGGACAAGTTGCTACATGCGTAAGATATAATTAACCTTGAGTACTTAGCAGCTTCTCGGCGGTTTCGATGCTACTAATATTATGTTTCTAACTTGCAGGTTGGATAGGAAAAGGCAGCGGAAGATTAAGGATTGGGACAAGCATCACAGAAAGTATGTCGTACAGTTTGCGCTTAGTGTGGAGAAAGCTAGGGCTGGAAAAGGAGTCCAGCTTCGTGAGCACTGCCCTGTAGTGTTCAACAACTATCTCATATGGTTTCTTGCAAGTACCCGTGTGGAGGTATGCAAGCCGGCGTATGCTGAGGAGATTTTGGAAGAACCCACTGTTTTTGATGAGGTAGCCCAACACCAGTACAACGCATTAGTCAGGAAAGGCAACTCAGTGATCCCTTCAGCTCCAATGATGAACTTTGTGGTATTTTCTCTCTTTGCTTTTCATTCACACTATTCACATCTTCGCTTGCCTAACACGTTAATACCATTTCTGTTCATAGCGTGCCCAGATCAAGAAAGCAGCTGATGAGACCGAGACTATTCTTGAAACAACCCCGGCTGGCAAAAGCGATGGAGAAGGTGCACTTCGAGCATTCATCAAGGTTCACATCTCCTTCAAACTAGCACTTAACATGTGTTTCTATGTTCGATGTCTCATTCACTTGTACATGTTGCAACGCCAGGGCCAAAAGTTAAGGCAGCTATCAAACCTTTTTGGTTGTCGTGACCCCGAGTATGTATCAACAGAACGGTCTAGGTCGGCGACACCATCAGATCCCGCTTCGGGCCAGAGCCATGGTGATCATTTGGAGGATGAGGATGTGGGTGTGGTCACCCAAGAGGTATGGCATGAGCATGTATATCCAATTGTTGATGCATTGCTAACTATATCCTCACACACGGTCTTTCCATATCTTCTGTTGATGCATAGGTTGCTGATGATATGACCTTGGGGACGTACCAGGTTAGGTCTGCATACAGGCTAAAGCCTAGGATGGGAATCAACAAGTACACACCTGAAGACTTCACCCAAAGAGGCAAAAGGACGGTCGGCACCTCGCGGATGTCGGCTTTGGATGACTATTTGGATGACGATGTCGATGACGTGGAGGAACCGGAGCCGTAGCAGGAGCGTGTTCCTCTTCCTAGGAAGGTGAAGAAGTTAGCCAGCAAGAGGGGGGGGGGAGCAGCCAAAAAGCGCTCAATGAACTAGCTCTATTTGTAACTAGCTCTTCTTAGGAACCAGCCATCGTCCTTTATTTGTAATGTCGGTGAACTTGGAGTTGTTATGTCGGTGAACTTGGAGTTGTGGTAGCTCTATGTTGAACTTGATCCTCTTTCTATGTCTTAGTTATGTTGAACTTGGAGTTGACGTCTTAGCAGTGTTGAACTTGATCCTCTATGTTGCACTTGTTGTCTTAATAATGTTCAACTGTGACTATTCTTGTTGTCTTAGCAAAGTTTCTGACTGCTTATTCTAGGAAATGTTGCAATGTACCTGATAATGACCAAGTTTACAAGCTACAGCCGCTGCAGCGCCTAGCTTGGAGGCGTCACACTGTATAGTGCAGCGCCTAGCGCTGAGGCGTTGCACCCTTGGGCTGAGCTAAGTAGAGAGCAAACATTCTGTTTGTGTAATAACCCATATTTTTTGGTTATTAATTTAAATTAAGGTGAGTAATTAAATTTCTATTATCTGTTTAACATAAAATATTTGAGCAAATAAGATATGCTAGATTATTGATTCAAGCGATTAAAATAGAACTGTCATTTTTGCATGCATAAAATATTAGATGGATATAATTACACACTAAGTAAGTATGTATATGTGCACATAGACTAGCATCTATGCACTCACGTTATGGCATTAGCATGCAAAGTAATACAAATTAGTGAATAGTACAGGCTAGCTAGTAATGAGAAGATGGCCAAATACTAGAAGATGTGCATGCATGTAATGATGAGAATGCACACGTATGTACTATCCTTACAAGCTAAGTAAAATCCTATGCATGAGAGAGGCGACGTGGCTTCACATCAATGGAGTTGTGTTATGTTTGGCCAAGGGAGATGTGATAGTCGGAAGATATTTATCTGCATGGACACATGCATACATGCGCTGGCAGCATAGGAATGGCTAGGAAGCTCGAGCCATCTACGTGGAATTGCTACATGGTCAGGTTCAAGGGCCAGTTGTATTTCTTCACTGGAAGGGGCGTCGGCTAGTGACTTTTTACCAACTCAAAAGGTCAACCTGAAGGGTCAAGGGCCAAAGGGTCACTGCGGCTAGATATTTGAGTGTGCTTAGGTTGTGCTCGCTCCCTATATATAGTTGTTTGCCGCTGCTGCTCACTTCGCACCTCACACACTATTGGGAGAAGGAGAGAGACGCATAGAACCTGAGTTCAGATGAGAGGGCAGAGCGAGGAGGAGATGTTGCATCCACTGCATAGAAGGGATAATCACGCTGTATATGCTATGTGTAGAACATAAATATACTATGATAACTGATGCGGCGTTATATACCGGCGGTCGATCGGAGGAAATATTTATCTGATGCCATGAAGAATAATTTCTAATACCTAGGCAAGTAGCTGCTTTGCTAAACTCCCTGATCTCGCCTTATTGTTGTCTTCCTTGATTATCTAGTAATATTATCGCACCTTGATCCTTGTTGATCCTTGTTGATCCTTGTTGATCCTGTGTTGATCCTTGAGAGAGGGATGTGTTTTCCTCATAATCCATTTGTTGACGGAATCGGAGTATTTTGGAGGAACTTATGAAAAGTCATGAGTGTATTGTCTTTGACTAATATTTCAATGATCCTATCATTGATTCAAACATACATCCATCTATATTGGTGTCGCGACGGCAAACATATTGTACCGGTCACAGTTCAGGTATGGGACTGTCTGAGTTCTCCGCTAAGGACGGACCTTGTTCAGGAACGTGTCGGTGATGGATCCGTAGGAGCGACCAACATCAGTAGGTCCAGGCGTCCGGGTCTTAGTGGATACAAGAGCTCTGCTTTTCTAGAACCTGTGTGGTTCTAGTCGAGGCTGTCGACGTCGAAGTACCCCTCTTAAGAGCGTAAAAGTGTGAAATTTCACCCCTGTGACTCCCGGGTTGGGAAGCTTGCGGTCATGTATAATGCCAATAATTTCTTGGTCCATTTTCATTATATCCGGTTATGATGTTCTTTTACCTATTTCCAATGAAATTGGCCCTAGCAATTTGTCACGTTATTTATGCTCCTTTAGATACAGTCAACCCGTTGTTACTGTATCAATATCCTTAAATTCTACTCTTGTTGAATAGTGAAGTACCTACTTGCTGAGTATGACTTGTCGTACTCACCCTTACTTTCTCTGTTGTTTTCTAGATGCAGACAATGTAACTTAAGCATGCCGAGAAGATGTCGTCGAAGAATAGGTTGGACCAATGGGTGGGAAACGACTAGAGAATATCATTTATTTTGGCTATCTGTAAATGTAAAGGAATTTGTATAGTTAATATATGAGCTTTTGTGATCCACTATTGGTTAATGCCTGCTTTATCATGCCTTGCGTGACTATAGGCCTCTGGTCTATAGGCGCGCGGCGGCTGTCTCGGCTAGGCCCGGTCTTGGGGCGTGACAGATTGCAAGCTACAGCCGCTGCAGCGCCTAGCGTGGAGGCGCCACACTGTACAGTGCAACGCCTTGCTCTCTGCTTAGCTCAGCCCAAGGGTGGAACGCCTCAGGGCTAGGCGTCACACTGTATAGTGGAGCGCCTAGCCCTGAGGCATTGCACACCTGGGCTGAGCTAAGCAGAGAGCAATTACTTTGTTTGCAAGCTACAGCCGCTACAGCGCCTAGCGCGGAGGCGCCACACTGTACAGTGCAACGCCCGGCAGTTAGGCGTTGCATTGTACAGTGTGGCGCCTCGGTGCTAGGCGCTGCAACGGCTGTAGGTTGCAAACAGAATGTTTGCTCTCTGTTTAGCTCAGCCCAAGAGTGCAACGCCTCAGCGCCAGGCGCTGCACTATACAGTGTGACGCCTAGCGTTGAGGCGCTGCACTCCTGGCTGAGCTAAACAGAGAGCAAACAAAGTGTTTGCAACCTACAGCCGCTGCAGCGCCTAGCTTCGAGGCGCCACACTGTACAGTGCAACGCCCCAGAGCTAGGCGTTGCACCTGTACTTAGCAAATTTTTTGGCACATGCACACATATTCCGATGAGGAGAGATAGTAGTTCACGACACATAGCAAGCAAAGAACTGTGACACATAGTAGTTCACAATACATAGTACTTCACGACACATAGTAGATCATGACACATACTAGTTCATAATACATAGTACTTCACGACACATAGTAGATCACAACCAAATCGAGGAGGACAGATAGTAGTTCATGACACATAGTAGTTCACAACCAAATCGAGGAGGAGAGATAGTAGTTCATGACACATAGTAGTTCACAACCATATTCCGATGAGGAGAGATAGTAGTTCACGACACATAGCAAGCAAAGAACTGTGAAGACAACATATGCACAAAGTACTTCACGACACATACTAGTTCATAATACATAGTACTTCACGACACATAGTAGATCATGACACATACTAGTTCATAATACATAGTACTTCACGACACATAGTAGATCACAACCAAATCGAGGAGGACAGATAGTAGTTCATGACACATAGTAGTTCACAACCAAATCGAGGAGGAGAGATAGTAGTTCATGACACATAGCAAGCAAAGAACTGTGACACATAGTAGTTCACAATACATAGTACTTCACGACACATAGTAGATCATGACACATACTAGTTCATAATACATAGTACTTCACGACACATAGTAGATCACAACCAAATCGAGGAGGACAGATAGTAGTTCATGACACATAGTAGTTCACAACCAAATCGATGAGGAGAGATAGTAGTTCACGACACATAGCAAGCAAAGAACTGTGACACATAGTAGTTCACAATACATAGTACTTCACGACACATAGTAGATCATGACACATACTAGTTCATAATACATAGTACTTCACGACACATAGTAGATCACAACCAAATCGAGGAGGACAGATAGTAGTTCATGACACATAGTAGTTCACAACCAAATCGAGGAGGAGAGATAGTAGTTCATGACACATAGTAGTTCACAACCAAATCGAAGAGCATAGTTTAGAGGATAACACGATTATCGTCCACAAGCAAGTTGAAGATGACATAGCTCTATTGCGTAGAGCAAGGCCCCTTTCCCTTCTTCTTCTTCTTCCTCTCTTCTTCCTCTTCCTCCTCCCTTTTCCTTATGAGGTGGGCCTCCTTAACCACCCTCTCCATGAATATCTTATCCTCCCTCTCTTTTTTTTCAGCTGCAATTGCCCAAAGCTTCATGGTTCCTTCTTCAAAATCCTTTTGACGCTTCTTCTGTGCCTCCTCACATTTCCTCACCAATGCTTTCTCCCTAGCGCGCATCGCATTTGACGCTCTCTCTTTTGCCTTCCTCTTCTCCTCAAGCTCCTCTTCCTTCTTCTTCTTTAGCTTGGCTGCATCCTCCTCTCTAAGCTTCTTCGCAGCCTTCTCCCACCATCCCGCCATCTCATCTTCGCCATCCTCCTTCATTGTTGGTTTGTTGGGTTGGGAAGCCGCCATACCTACAATGAGTGAAACATAATGGTTAGTAAAGACAATACAAACAAATGGAAGCACATGTAAAAGAAGAACATATGAAAAAGAAGAACATATGAAAAAGAAGAACATATGAAAAACAAGAACATTTGAAACATTATAGTTAGTGAGCAACATACGGAAATGGTCCATCGAGGTATCCAAACATTCCTCTATAACGACCTTGCCCTTGTCCATCACCACGGACAAGTCCATCACCAAGGCCAAGACCATCACCACAGCCAAGACCATCACCACGGCCAACACCACCACCACGAGCTCTACCACCACCACGGCCTAGACTACCACCACCACGGCCTCTTGTAAGTCCTAGTTGCCGACCTCTTTGTTGCCTAGATCCTCTTTGACTAACACTTGGTTGGCTTGGCACTTGTTGGCTACCACTTGGTTGGCTTGGCACTTGTTGGCTACCACTAGGTTGGCTCCCACTTGGTTGCCTTGGCACTTGTTGGCTACCACTAGGTTGGCTCCCACTTGGTTGCCTTGGCACTTGTTGGCTACCACTAGGTTGGCTCCCACTTGGTTTCCTTGGCACTTGTTGGCTACCACTAGGTTGGCTCCCACTTGGTTGCCTTGGCACTTGTTGGCTACCACATTGTTGCCTTCGCACTTGTTGGCTACCTCTTGGTTGGCTTGGCACTTGTTGGCTACCACTTGGTTGCCTCCCTTGTGTAGCTCCTTGTTGGCTAGTGCTTGCATCATTTTTCTTGGACCTTTTCCTTAGTTTCGTACATTTTCTTTTGTTGTGGCCATGACCTTTGCATTCCCCACAACGGGAGCTCTCACGAGGCTCTTGGAATTGATCGTTTCCCGCTTCGCTGCGGCCACCATGGCCCCATCCATCCATGTCGCCTCTAAGACGCTTTGTTTTACGTCTACCCCGTTTAACAACCTTCAACTCCGGATCCGGCCATAGTTGAACTCCATGGTACTCCGGCCATTGTGATTGGTCAAAGTATGGGTGAAAGCGGGGAGCCCATGTTTTCTTGACCGTCATGATTGAGAACTCCAACTCCCTCACGGTGCGTGGGTGATTGATGTCCACATTTCTAATGCAACCGGCGGTATACAAATGTGAGCATGGGAGATGAAGCAACAATGGCCTCCCGCAAGAGAAATCACATTGTGTTAAAGACACCTTGAAAGCCCGACCTCCATGTTGCCGGCCATCGTTTGTGGTTGCTCCTGGCTCTTTCACTTCATACTTCCACTCTTCGTTGTCATATAATATAGCTTCTTCTGAGTCCGCCTTTCGTGATTGAAATTCTAACCATTCATCAACCTTGGGTGGGAACTGAAGGAAATATGCCCTAGAGGCAATAATAAAGTTATTATTTATTTCCTTATATCATGATAAATGTTTATTATTCATGCTAGAATTGTATTAACCGGAAACATAATACATGTGTGAATACATAGACAAACAGAGTGTCACTAGTATGCCTCTACTTGACTAGCTCGTTAATCAAAGATGGTTATGTTTCCTAACCATGGACAAAGAGTTGTTATTTGATTAACGGGATCACATCATTAGATGAATGATCTGATTGACATGACCCATTCCATTAGCTTAGCACCCGATCGTTTAGTATGTTGCTATTGCTTTCTTCATGACTTATACATGTTCCTATGACTATGAGATTATGCAACTCCCGTTTGTCGGAGGAACACTTTGTGTGCTACCAAACGTCACAACGTAACTGGGTGATTATAAAGGAGCTCTACAGGTGTCTCCAAAGGTACATGTTGGGTTGGCGTATTTCGAGATTAGGATTTGTCACTCCGATTGTCGGAGAGGTATCTCTGGGCCCTCTCGGTAATGCACATCACTTAAGCCTTGCAAGCATTGCAACTAATGAGTTAGTTGCAGGATGATGTATTACAGAACGAGTAAAGAGACTTGCCGGTAACGAGATTGAACTAGGTATTGGATACCGACGATCAAATCTCGGGCAAGTAACATACCGATGACAAAGGGAATAACGTATGTTGTTATGCGGTCTGACCGATAAAGATCTTCGTAGAATATGTAGGAGCCAATATGGGCATCCAGGTCCCGCTATTAGTTATTGACCGGAGACATGTCTCGGTCATGTCTACATCGTTCTCGAACCCGTAGGGTCCGCACGCTTAAGGTTTCGATGACAGTTATATTATGAGTTTATGAGTTTTGATGTACCGAAGGAGTTCGGAATCCCGGATGAGATCGGGGACATGACAAGGAGTCTCGAAATGGTCGAGACGTAAAGATCGATATATTGGACGACTATATTCGGACATCGGAAAGGTTCCGAGTGATTCGGGTATTTTTCGGAGTACCGGGTAGTTACGGGAAAGCAATGGGCCTTGCTGGGCTTTAGTGGGAAGAAGAGAAAGGGCCAAGGGGCTGCTGCGCCCCCCCTCCCCTCTAGTCCGAATTGGACTAGGGAAAAGGGGGCCGGCCACCTTTCCTTCTCCTCCACTTCCTTCTCCCTTCCTCCCCTCTTGGTGGACTCCTACTAGGACTTGGAGTCCTAGTAGGACTCCACATCCTGGCCGCACCAATTGCCTTGGCCGGCCTCCTCCTCCTCCTCCATCCTTTATATATTGAGGCAAGGGGCACCCCATGAACACAAGTTGATCTTCGTGATCGTTCCTTAGCCGTGTGCGGTGCCCCCTTCCACCATAGTCCACCTCAATCATATTGTAGCGGTGCTTAGGCGAAGCCCTGTGACGGTAGAACATCAAGATCGTCACCACGCCGTCGTGCTGACGGAACTCATCCCCGACGCTTTGCTGGATCAGAGCCCAGGGATCGTCATCGAGCTGAACGTGTGCTAGAACTCGGAGGTGCCGTAGTTTCGGTGCTTGATTGGTCGGGCCATGGAGACGTACGACTACATCAACCAAACGCTTCCCTTGTCGATCTACAAGGGTACGTAGATCACACTCTCCCCTTCTCGTTGCTATGCATCACCATGATCTTGCGTGTGCGTAGGAATTTTTTTGAAATTACTACGTTCCCCAATAGTGGTATCAGAGCCTAGGTTTTATATGTTGATGTTATATGCACGAGTAGAACACAAGTGAGTTGTGGGCAATATAAGTCATACTGCTTACCAGCATGTCATACTTTGGTTCGGCGGTATTGTTGGACGAAGCGGCCCAGACCAACATTACGCGTACGCTTATGCGAGACCGGTTCTCCCGACGTGCTTTGCACAGAGGTGGCTTGCGGGTGACAGTTTCTCCAACTTTAGTTGAACCGAGTGTGGCTACGCCCGGTCCTTGCAAAGGTTAAAACAACACCAACTTGACAAACTATCGTTGTGGTTTTGATGCGTAGGTAAGATTGGTTCTTGCTTAAGCCCGTAGCAGCCACGTAAAACTTGCAACAACAAAGTAGAGGACGTCTAACTTGTTTTTGCAGGGCATGTTGTGATGTGATATGGTCAAGACATGATGCTAAATTTTATTGTATGAGATGATCATGTTTTGTAACCGAGTTATCGGCAACTGGCAGGAGCCATATGGTTGTCGCTTTATTGTATGCAATGCAATCGCGCTGTAATGCTTTACTTTATCACTAAGCGGTAGCGATAGTCGTGGAAGCATAAGATTGGCGAGATGACAACGATGCTACGATGGAGATCAAGGTGTCGCGCCGGTGACGATGATGATCATGACGGTGCTTCGGAGATGGAGATCACAAGCACAAGATGATGATGGCCATATCATATCACTTATATTGATTGCATATGATGTTTATCTTTTATGCATCTTATCTTGCTTTGATTGACGGTAGCATTATAAGATGATCTCTCACTAATTATCAAGAAGTGTTCTCCCTGAGTATGCACCGTTGCGAAAGTTCTTCGTGCTGAGACACCACGTGATGATCGGGTGTGATAGGCTCTACGTTCAAATACAACGGGTGCAAAACAGTTGCACACGCGGAATACTCAGGTTATACTTGTCGAGCCAAGCATATACAGATATGGCCTCGGAACACGGAGACCGAAAGGTCGAGCGTGAATCATATAGTAGATATGATCAACATAGTGATGTTCACCAATGAAACTACTCCATCTCACGTGATGATCGGACATGGTTTAGTTGATTTGGATCACGTGATCACTTAGAGGATTAGAGGGATGTCTATCTAAGTGGGAGTTCTTAAGTAATATGATTAATTGAACTTTAATTTATCATGAACTTAGTCCTGGTAGTATTAGCATATCTATGTTGTAGATCAATAGCTCGCGTTGTTGCTTTCATATGTTTATTTTGATATGTTCCTAGAGAAAAATTGTGTTGAAAGATGTTAGTAGCAATGATGCGGATTGGATCCGTGATCTGAGGTTTATCCTCATTGCTGCACAGAAGAATTATGTCCTTGATGCACCGCTAGGTGACAGACCTATTGCAGGAGCAGATGCAGACGTTATGAACGTTTGGCTAGCTCAATATGATGACTACTTGATAGTTTAGTGCACCATGCTTAACGGCTTAGAATCGGGACTTCAAAGACGTTTTGAACATCATGGACCATATGAGATGTTCCAGGAGTTGAAGTTAATATTTCAAGCAAATACCCGAGTTGAGAGATATGAAGTCTCCAACAAGTTCTGTAGCTAAAAGATGGAGGAGAATCACTCAACTAGTGAGCATGTGCTTAGATTGTCTGGGTACTACAATCGCTTGAATCAAGTGGAAGTTAATCTTCCAGATAAGATAGTGATTGACAGAATTCTCTAGTCACCATCACCAAGTTAGTAGAACTTCGTGATGAACTATGATATGCAAGGGATAACGGAAACAATTCCCAAGCTCTTCGTGATGCTGAAATCGACGAAGGTAGAAATCAAGAAAAACATCAAGTGTTGATGGTTAACAAGACCACTAGTTTCAAGAAAAGGGCAAAGGAAAGAAGGGGAACTTCAAGAAGAACATCAAGCAAGTTGCTGCTCAAGTGAAGAAGCCCAAGTTTGGTCCTAAGCCTGAGACTAAGTGCTTCTACTGCAAAGGGACTGGTCACTGGAAGCGGAACTACCCCAAGTGACTGGCGGATAAGAAGGATGGCAAAGTGAACATAAGTATATTTGATATACATGTTATTGATGTGTACTTTACTAGTGTTTATAGCAACCCCTAAGTATTTGATACTAGTTCAGTTGCTAAGATTAGTAACTCGAAACGGGAGTTGCAGAATAAACAGAGACTAGTTAAGGGTGAAGTGACGATGTGTGTTGGAAGTGGTTCCAAGATTGATATGATCATCATCGCACACTCCCTATAATTTTGGGATTAGTGTTGAACCTAAATAAGTGTTATTTGGTGTTTGCGTTGAGCATGAATATGATTTGATCATGTTTATTGTAATACGGTTATTCATTTAAGTAAGAGAATAAATTGTTGTTCTGTTTACATGAATAAAACCTTATATGGTTACACACCCAATGAAAATAGTTTGTTGGATCTCGATCGTAGTGATACACATAATCATAATATTGAAACCAAAAGATGAAAAGTTAATAATGATAGTGCAACTTATTTGTGGCACTACCGTTTAGGTCATATTGGTGTAAAGCGCATGAAGAAACTCCATGCTGATGGGCTTTTAGAATCACTTGATAATGAATCAGTTGATGCTTGCGAACCATGACTCATGGGCAAGATGACTAAGACTCCGTTCTCCGGAGCGAGCAACTGACATATTGGAAATAATATATACTGATGTATGCGGTCCGATGAGTGTTAAGTGTTGGGAAACGTAGTAATTTCAAAAAAATTCCTACGCACACACAAGATCATGGTGATGCATAGCAACGAGAGGGGAGAGTGTTGTCTACGTACCCTCGTAGACCGAAACGGAAGCGTTGACGCAACATAGAGGAAGTAGTCGTACGTCTTCCCGATCCGACCGATCCAAGCACCGTTACTCCGGCACCTCCGAGTTCTTAGCACACGTACAGCTCGATGACACTCCCTGGGCTCCGATCCAGCAAAGCTTCGGGGATGAGTTCCGTCAGCACGACGGCGTGGTGATGATGATGATGTTCTACCGACGCAGGGCTTCGCCTAAGCACTACAACGATATGATCGAGGTGGAATATGGTGGCAGGGGGCACCGCGCACGGCTAAGGAACGATCACGAAGATCAAATTGTGTGTCCTAGGGTGCCCCCTTGCCTCCGTATATAAAGGATCCAAGGGGGGGGGGTGCGGCCGGCCCTAGAGGAGGCGCGCAGGAGGAGTCCTACTCCTACCGGGAGTAGGACTCCCCTCCCTTTCCTTGTCCAAGTAGGAGAGGTGGAAGGAGAGAAGGAAAAGGGGGGGCGCCGCCCCTCCCTCCTTGTCCAACTCGGACTAGGGGGAGAGGGGGCGCGCGACCTGCCCTGGCAGCCCCTTCCTCTTCTCCACTTTAGTCCCATGAGGCCCATTAACCCCCCGGGGGGTTCCGATAACCCCCCGGTGCTCCGGTTTTATCCGAAACTTCCCCGGAACACTTCCGGTGTCCGAATATAGTCATCCAATATATCAATCTTTATGTCTCGACCATTTCGAGACTCCTCGTCATGTCCGTGATCACATCCGGGACTCCGAACAACCTTCGGTACATCAAAATGCATAAACTCATAATAACTGTCATCGTAACGTTAAGCGTGCGGACCCTACGATTCGAGAACAATGTAGACATGACCGGGACACGTCTCCGGTCAATAACCAATAGCGGGACCTGGATGCCCATATTGGCTCCTACATATTCTACGAAGATCTTTATCGGTCAGACCGCATAACAACATATGTTGTTCCCTTTGTCATCGGTATGTTACTTGTCCGAGATTCGATCGTCGGTATCCAATACCTAGTTCAATCTCGTTACCGACAAGTCTCTTTACTCGTGTCGTAATACATCATCTCACAATTAACATATTAGTTGTAATGCTTGCAAGGCTTATGTGATGTGCATTACCGAGAGGGCCCAGAGATACCTCTCCAACAATCGGAGTGACAAATCCTAATCTCGAAATACGCCAACCCAACATGTACCTTTGGAGACACCTGTAGAGCTCCTTTATAATCATCTAGTTACGTTGTGACGTTTGGTAGCACACAAAGTGTTCCTCCGGCAAACGGGAGTTGCATAATCTCATAGTCATAGGAACATGTATAAGTCATGAAGAAAGCAATAGCAACATACTAAACGATCGGGTGCTAAGCTAATGGAATAGGTCATGTCAATCAGATCATTCAACTAATGATGTGATCTCGTTAATCAAATAACAACTTTTGTCATGGTTAGGAAACATAACCATCTTTGAATTAACGAGCTAGTCAAGTAGAGGCATACTAGTGACACTCTGTTTGTCTATGTATTCACACATGTATTATGTTTCCGGTTAATACAATTCTAGCATGAATAATAAACATTTATCATGATATAAGGAAATAAATAATAACTTTATTATTGCCTCTAGGGCATATTTCCTTCAGTCTCCCACTTGCACTAGAGTCAATAATCTAGATCACATCACCATGTGATTAACATCTATAGTTCACATCATCATGTGATTAACACCCATAGTTCACATCGCCATGTGACCAACACCCAAAGGGTTTACTAGATTCAGTAATCTAGTTCACATCGCTATGTGATTAATACCCAAAGAGTACTAAGGTATGATCATGTTTTGCTTGTGAGAGAATCTTAGTCAACCAGTCTGCCACATTCAGATCCACATGTATTTTGCAAATTTCTATGTCAACAATGCTCTGCATGGAGCTACTCTAGCCCACTTTCAATATGTATCTAGACCAAGACTTAGAGTCATCTAGATTAGTGTCAAAACTTGTATCAGCGTAACCCTTTACGACGAACCTTTTTGTCACGTCCATAATCGAGAAACATATCCTTATTTCACTAAGGATAATTCTGACCGCTGTCCAGTGATCTACTCCTAGATCACTATTGTACTCCCTTGCCAAATCAGTGCAGGGTATACAATAGATCTGGTATACAGCATGGCATACTTTATAGAGCCTATGGCTGAAGCATAGGGAACATCTTTCATTTTCTCTCTATCTTCTGCAGTGGTCGGGCATTGAGTCTTACTCAACTTTATACCTTGTAACACAGGCAAGAATCCTTTCTTTGCTTGATCCATTTTGAACTTCTTCAAAACTTTGTCAAGGTATGTGCTTTGTGAAAGTCCAATTAAGCGTCTTGATCTATCTCTATAGATCTTAATGCCCAATATGTAAGCAGCTTCACCGAGGTCTTTCTTTGAAAAACTCTTATTCAAGTATCCCTTTATGCTATCCAGAAATTCTATATCATTTCCAATTAGTAATATGTCATCCACATATAATATCAGAAATGCTACAGAGCTCCCACTCACTTTCTTGTAAATACAGGCTTCTCCAAAAGTCTGTATAAAACCAAATGCTTTGATCACACTATCAAAGCGTTTATTCCAACTCCGAGAGGCTTGCACCAGTCCATAAATGGATCGCTGGAGCTTGCACACTTTGTTAGCTCCCTTTGGATCGACAAAACCTTCTGGTTGCATCATATACAACTCTTCTTCCAGAAATCCATTTAGGAATGCAGTTTTGACATCCATCTGCCACATTTCATAATCATAAAATGCGGCAATTGCTAACATGATTCGGACAGACTTAAGCATCGCTATGGGTGAGAAGGTCTCATCGTAGTCAATCCCTTGAACTTGCCGAAAACCTTTTGCGACAAGTCGAGCTTTGTAGACAGTAATATTACCGTCAGCGTCAGTCTTCTTCTTGAAGATCCATTTATTCTCAATTGCTTGCCGATCATCGGGCAAGTCAACCAAAGTCCATACTTTGTTCTCATACATGGATCCCATCTTAGATTTCATGGCTTCAAGCCATTTTGCGGAATCTGGGCTCACCATCGCTTCTTCATAGTTCGTAGGTTCATCATGATCTAGTAGCATGACTTCCAGAATAGGATTACCGTACCACTCTGGTGCGGATCTTACTCTGGTTGATCCACGAGGTTCAGTAGTATCTTGTTCTGAAGTTTCATGATCATCATCATTAGCTTCCTCACTAACTGGTGTAGGTGTCACTGAAACAGTTTTCTGTGATGCACTACTTTCCAATAAAGGAGCAGGTACAGTTACCTCGTCAAGTTCTACTTTCCTCCCACTCACTTCTTTCGAGAGAAACTCCTTCTCTAGAAAGGATCCATTCTTAGTAACGAATGTCTTGCCTTCGGATCTGTGATAGAAGGTGTACCCAACAGTTTCCTTTGGGTATCCTATGAAGACACATTTCTCCGATTTGGGTTCGAGCTTATCAGGTTGAAGCTTTTTCACATAAGCATCGCAGCCCCAAACTTTAAGAAACAACAACTTTGGTTTCTTGCCAAACCATAGTTCATAAGGCGTCGTCTCAACGGATTTTGATGGTGCCCTATTTAACGTGAATGCGGCCGTCTCTAAAGCATAACCCCAAAATGATAGCGGTAAATCAGTAAGAGACATCATAGATCGCACCATATCTAGTAAAGTACGATTACGACGTTCGGACACACCATTACGCTGTGGTGTTCCGGGTGGCGTGAGTTGCGAAACTATTCCGCATTGTTTCAAATGTACACCAAACTCGTAACTCAAATATTCTCCTCCGCGATCAGATCGTAGAAACTTTATTTTCTTGTTATGATGATTTTCAACTTCACTCTGAAATTCTTTGAACTTTTCAAATGTTTCAGACTTATGTTTCATTAAGTAGATATACCCATATCTGCTTAAGTCATCTGTGAAGGTGAGAAAATAATGATATTCGCCACGAGCCTCAATATTCATTGGACCACATACATCTGTATGTATGATTTCCAACAAATCTGTTGCTCTCTCCATTGTACCGGAGAATGGTGTTTTAGTCATCTTGCCCATGAGGCATGGTTCGCAAGTACCAAGTGATTCATAATCAAGTGGCTCCAAAAGTCCATCAGTATGGAGTTTCTTCATGCGCTTTACACCGATATGACCTAAATGGCAGTGCCACAAATAAGTTGCACTATCATTATCAAATCTGCATCTTTTGGCTTCAACATTATGAATATGTGTATCACTACTATCGAGATTCATCAGAAATAGACCACTCTTCAAAGGTGCATGACCATATAAGATATTACTCATATAAATAGAACAACCATTATTCTCTGATTTAAATGAATAACCATCTCGCATCAAACAAGATCCATATATAATGTTCATGCTCAACGCTGGCACCAAATAACAATTATTTAGGTCTAATACTAATCCCGAAGGTAGATGTAGAGGTAGCGTGCCGACCGCGATCACATCGACTTTGGAACCATTTCCCACGCGCATCGTCACCTCGTCCTTTGCCAGTGTTCGCTTAATCCGTAGTCCCTGTTTCGAGTTGCAAATATTAGCAACAGAACCAGTATCAAATACCCAGGTGCTACTGCGAGCTCTAGTAAGGTACACATCAATAACATGTATATCACATATACCTTTGTTCACCTTGCCATCCTTCTTATCCGCCAAATACTTGGGGCAGTTCCGCTTCCAGTGACCAGTCTGCTTGCAGTAGAAGCACTCAGTTTTAGGCTTAGGTCCAGACTTGGGTTTCTTCTCTTGAGCAGCAACTTGCTTGCTGTTCTTCTTGAAGTTCCCCTTCTTCTTCCCTTTGCCCTTTTTCTTGAAACTAGTGGTCTTGTTGACCATCAACACTTGATGCTCCTTTTTGATTTCTACCTCCGCAGCTTTCAGCATTGCGAAGAGCTCGGGAATAGTCTTATTCATCCCTTGCATATTATAGTTCATCACGAAGCTCTTGTAGCTTGGTGGCAGTGATTGGAGAATTCTGTCAATGACGCAATCATCTGGAAGATTAACTCCCAATTGAATCAAGTGATTATTATACCCAGACATTTTGAGTATATGCTCACTGACAGAACTGTTCTCCTCCATCTTGCAGCTATAGAACTTATTGGAGACTTCATATCTCTCAATCCGAGCATTTGCTTGAAATATTAACTTCAACTCCTGGAACATCTCATATGCTCCATGACGTTCGAAACATCGTTGAAGTCCCGATTCTAAGCCGTAAAGCATGGCACACTGAACTATCGAGTAGTCATCAGTATTGTGACGCCCCCGATTTAATCGTACACCAATCATACACGCAAACGTGTACGATCAAGATCAGGGACTCACGGGAAGATATCACAACACAACTCTACAAATAAAATAAGTCATACAAGCATCATATTACAAGCCAGGGGCCTCGAGGGCTCGAATACAAGAGCTCGATCATAGACGAGTCAGCGGAAGCAACAATATCTGAGTACAGACATAAGTTAAACAAGGTTGCCTTAAGAAGGCTAGCACAAACTGGGATACGGATCGAAAGAGGCGCAGGCCTCCTGCTTGGGATCCTCCTAACTACTCCTGGTCGTCGTCAGCGGGCACCACGTAGTAGTAGGCACCTCCGGTGTAGTAGGAGTCGTCGTCGACGGTGGCGTCTGGCCCCTGGACTCCAGCATCTGGTTGCGACAACCAGAATGAAAGGAAAGGGGGAAAAGGAGGAGAAAGCAACCGTGAGTACTCATCCAAAGTACTCGCAAGCAAGGAGCTACACTACAATGTATGCATTGGTATCAAATGGAATAAGGCTATTATATGTGGACTGAACTGCAGAAAGCCGGAATAAGAGGGGGATAGCTAGTCCTTTCGAAGACTACGCTTCTGGCCACCTCCATCTTGCAGCAAGCAGAAGAGAGCAAAAGGTAAGTTCACCAAGTATCATCGCATAGCATAATCCTAACCGATGATCCTCCCCTCGTCGCCCTGTGAGAGAGCGACCACCGGTTGTATCTGGCACTTGGAAGGGTGTGTTTTATTAAGTATCCGGTTCTAGTTGTCATAAGGTCAAGGTACAACTCCAAATCGTCCTGTTACCGAAGATCACGGCTATTCGAATAGATTAACTTCCCTGCAGGGGTGCACTACATACCCCAACACGCTCGATCCCATTTGGCCGGACACACTTTCCTGGGTCATGCCCGGCCTCGGAAGATCAACACGTCGCAGCCCCACCTAGACCAACAGAGAGGTCAGCACGCCGGTCTAAACCTAAGCGCCTAGGGGTCTGGGCCCATCGCCCTTAGCACACCTGCACGTTGCGTGGGCGGCCGGAAGCAGACCTAGCCTAGTGGCGTTCCAGTCCAATCCAGCGCGCGCCGCTCCGTCGCTGACGTCAAGAAGGCTTCGGCTGATACCACGACGCCGGGATACCCATAACTACTCCCGCGTAGATGGTTAGTGCGTTTAGACCAAATGGCCAAACTCAGATCAAATACCCAGATCTCGTTAAGCGTGTTAAGTATCCGCGAACGTCGACCAGGGCCAGGCCCACCTCTCTCCTAGGTGGTCGGAACCTGCCCTGTCGCTCCGCCTCAAAGATCCACACAGAGGGCCGTTGGGACAAAGGTCCTTTTAGCCCCCAATCCGTGAATCACTCGCGGGTGCTCCACAAGCCGACCCGTCTTTAGTCACCACATGTATCATGTATAAAGCATATAGTATATACCCGTGATCAACTCCCGAGTGATCACGGCCCGATAGTATAGCATGGCAGACGGACAAGGATGTAGGGCCACTGATGAAAATACTAGCATCCTATACTAAGCAGTAGGATAGCAGGTAAAGGTAACAACAGTAGTAGCAAGGACAGGCTATGCAGCAGGATAGGATTAACGGAAAGCAGTAACATGCTACACTACTCTAATGCAAGCAATATAGAGAGTAGAGTAGGCGATATCTGGTGATCAAGGGGGGGGGCTTGCCTGGTTGCTCTGGAAAGAGAGAGGGGTCGTCAACTCCGTAGTCGTACTGGGTAGCAGCGGCCTCGGTCTTTGTGTATATCGAGAGAAGAGGGGGGAGAAACAATAAATATTTAAGCAAGCAGATGCATAGTGATGCATGACATGACAAGTAACGGCGTTAGAGGTGCCCTAACGCGGTATGAGGTGATACCGGTGAATGGGGGAAACATCGGGAAAGTATCCCCGGCGTTTCGCGTTTTCGGGCAGAGGGGCCGTAGGGGGAAAGTTGCGAGTTGGATAGGTTAGGAATGTGTGGCGGACGAACGGGCTGCGTATCCGGAATTGTCTCGTCGTCCTGAGCAACTTTCATGTTGAAAATATTTTAATCCGAGTTACGGATTAAAAGATATGATTTTCTAAAGATTTTAATAATTTCTGGAATTTAATTAATTATTTAAATCTAACATTATCCAAAACAGTGTTTGCTGACGTCAGCATGACGTCAGCAGTCAACAGGGGCGTTGACTGGTCAAACTGACGTGTGGGTCCAGCGGGGCCCACCTGTCATACCCTGTTTAGGCTAATCAGGTTTTAGCTAAACTAATCACAGTTTAATTAGACTAATTAGTTAATTTGATTAATCTAATTATGATTAATTAACTTAATTAATTCCTTAATTAATTAATTAATTATTTTTATTATTACTAATTTTAATTCCTTTTTTTAATAAAACGTTCTGGGGCCGTGGGGCCCCCATGTCATTGGCACTAGTGGCCAGAGTGGTTTCGGTGTTAGCGGGCGCTGGGCACCCGCCCGAACTGGCGCAGCGGGCGCCCGTCCGCGGCCAACGGGGAAGGGGGGGCACGGCGAGCCGGGGCGCAGGCTCGCCGGCGACGGCGACGGCGCACAGGGCGGAGCGGGGGAAACAGGGGCGCCACGGGGCCGGGCGCCGTGTGCAGAGGAGGCGGGGCACAGGCGGGTGAGGCCGGCAGGTAGCGGTGGTGGCCGGCCGCGGGCGTCGGCGACCAAAGCCACGCGTAGGCCGGCGTGGAGAGGCGAGGCCAAGGCGAGGGGAGACGAAGCGGGACGCGGGCCACGGCGAGGGAGGACGGCCGGGGCGCGCGAGGCCATGGCGCAGTCGGCACGGAGGGGGGGCGAGCAGGGAGGAGGGGCGCCCGTGCGGGCGGTTGACCAGGCGAGACGCGTCGGGACGGGGCGACGGCGCGCGGCCAGGGCGCGGCCCGAACGCGGTGAGCGCGAGTGCGCGCGGTAGAGGAGGTCGAGGCGTCGGGCGCGTGGCCTGGACGCGCGAGGGGCGCGCGGCGCACGCCGTCGGGCGCGGCGACTGGGTGCGGACGTCGCCGGCGACAGAGGGGAAAGGGAGGAGAGGAGCTCACGGGGAGGGACGCGTAGGGTCTCGGGAGCGAGCTCGGGGGAGGTTGGGGAGGCCGCCAGGGACGAGCGGGCGACGGGGAGCAGGCCGGCGGGGTAGGAGCTCCGGGCGGCGGCGTCGTTCCACGGCGAGGAGGACGGGGGCAGGCCGGGGCGCGGCGCCGTTATCCTCCCGATCCAATCGGGAGGGAGGAGGGAGAGTGGATGCGAGTGGGGGGGGTGGCTAGGGTTTCGGGGTCTCACCCGGGGGGAATAAGGAGAGAGGGGTGGGTTTGCCAGGCGGCCCGGTGGCCTGCTGGGCCGAAGCCCAGTGGGGGGGGAGGGAGGGGGGGTTCTCTTTATTTTTTTTTCTTTTTTGATTTTCTGTTTTTCTTTGCTTTTGTATTTTCTTTTATTATTTCTTTTTTCTGTTAAAAATCATTTAACCATTTAGCCATTTTATAAAAATATGTCTGTTGCACTATAATTACCTTTGTAATATTCGTATCAACCACACCGAACAATTTTATTTTAATTTTTGAAAAACTTTTATTGTTTTCATACAAATTTTGAATTTTGACACGGTTTCGAATTATTGCGAGGATAGCAACAGTAATCGGGAATGAACGTGCCATGATTAGCGTGGGGATTTATTGTAGCAAGATTATCCGGGCGTTACAAATCTCCTCCACTACAAGAAATCTCGTCCCGAGATTTTAGGAGGTAGAAGGAAACAGTACGGGGTATTCATCACGCAGGCGATCCTCGCGTTCCCAGGTGGCTTCGTCTTCAGAGTGATTCGACCACTGGACCTTGAGGAACTTGATCGCCTTCTGGCGTGTGCGGCGTTCAGCTTGGTCGAGAATGCGGACCGGATGCTCTTTATAGGAGAGGTCCTGCTGCAATTCGAGCACTTCATGATCCACCGCTCGGATTGGATCCTTGAAGCAACGACGGAGTTGTGACACATGGAACACATCGTGAACCTGAGAAAGGTTCGGCGGAAGCTCCAGTTGATATGCCACCTTTCCACGCCTTTCGAGAATAGTGAAGGGACCGATATAGCGAGGAGCTAGCTTGCCTTTGATCCCGAAGCGGTGAGCACTCTTCATTGGTGTAACTCGAAGATAAGCCTTTTCGCCAGGTTGATAGACCATGTCTTGGTGATGACGGTCATACTGACTTTTCTGTCGTGACTGAGCAGTCTTGAGATTCTCGCGAATAATGCGAACTTGTTCTTTGGTCTGTTGGATAATATCCGGACCGAAGAGTGGGCGTTCCCTAGTTTCTGACCAGTTCAGAGGGGTTCGACACTTTCGTCCATAAAGCACTTCGAAGGGGGACATCTTCAGACTAGCTTGATAGCTATTATTATAAGAGAACTCGGCATATGGAAGAGATTCCTCCCATTTCTTGCCGAATGAGATTACACAAGCTCGAAGCATGTCTTCGAGAACTTGGTTGACACGTTCAACTTGCCCTTGTGACTGCGGATGAAACGCAGTACTGAACGACAGATGAGTTCCCATAGCTTCTTGGAAACTCGCCCAAAACCTTGAAGTGAATAAGCTGCCACGGTCTGAGCTGATAACCAGTGGGATACCGTGAAGTGAAACAATTCTGGACATGTAGAGAGTAGCAAGCTGACTAGCCGTGATTGTCTCTTTGACCGCCAGAAAATGGGCAACTTTGGAAAGCCGGTCAATGACGACAAGAATAGCATCATTACCTTTCTGCGATTTGGGAAAACCAGTGACGAAGTCCATCTCAACATGGTCCCATTTCCATTCAGGAATAGAGATAGGTTGCAGAGTTCCAGCAGGCCTTTGATGCTCTGCTTTGATTCGGCGACAAATGTCACACTCAGCAACATAACGAGCAATGTCCTGCTTCATATTAGACCACCAGAATCTTTGACGAATATCCTGGTACATCTTTGTACTACCAGGATGGATGGACAGAGGCGTATCATGGGCTTCTTGCATAACCCTTTTAGTCTTATCCAGGTTTTTCTTCGAACATGGTACCACTAAGCGGCCTTTGAAATACAAGGCGCCATCGTCGGCGACCGTGAAGAATGAGGGCTTTCCCCTTTTGAGGTCGCGCTTAATCTTGAGGACTTCATCGTCACATTTCTGTAACCATTTGATGGTGTCCACAAGATCTGATTTCGCAACCAGGGTATTGAGAGAACCCTTGGAAACAACATGGAGGTTCTGTTTGGGGAAACCTTCGGGAGGGGGAGCGAGTGATCCCGGGGGAACAATATGGAGGTTCAGCCTTCTAAATTCTTCGGTAAGCGAGGACTGAACTTTATGAACCTGGAGGTGGTTGCCGTAAGACTTGCGGCTCAAGGCATCAGCCATCACATTAGCCTTGCCGGGGGTATATGATATATCCACGTCAAAGTCTGCAACAGTCTCCATCCATCTCTGCTGGCGTAGGTTCAAATCTGGCTGAGTAAACAGATACTTCAGACTTTGATGGTCGGTGAAGATCTCGCAACGATTACCGAGAAGGTAATGTCGCCACTGCTTCAGTGCATGAATGACAGCAGCAAGCTCGAGGTCGTGAACCGGGTAGTTTTCTTCGTGAGGGCGCAATTGACGAGAGGCATAAGCAATCACTCTGCGCTCCTGCATTAGGACACAGCCTAATCCTTGGCGGGAAGCGTCGCAGTAAATGACGAAGTCCTTCTTAGTATCAGGTGGTGCAAGCACGGGGGCAGAAGTCAACTTGTCTTTGAGCGCCTGGAAACTTTCCTGACACTTGTCTGTCCAGTCGAACTTGACACCCTTATGCAACAAATTAGTCAGAGGCCTGGCAATCTTGGAGAAGTTCTCGGAGGAGTCCAATCGAGAATAGCCTGAACTCGTTCAGGGTTGACGGCAATACCACTTGGAGATGACATGAAGATAGGTTACTTCGGGAAGCCAGAATTCACACTTGGAATACTTAGCATAACAGCTGATGTTCTCGAAGCTTCTCTAAGCACAAGACGCAGATGCCCAGCATGTTCTCCCTCGTTCTTGGAAAATACAAGGATATCGTCCAGATAAACCACGACGAACTTGTCGAGGTAATCCATGAATATATAATTCATCAGACGAGAGAAGGTGGCGGGAGCATTCGTTAAGCCGAATGACATGACGGTGTACTCATATGACCCATACCGAGTCACGAAGGCGGTTTTTGGGATGTCCTCTTCACGAACACGGATCTGGTGGTAACCCAACCTCAAGTCGAGTTTGGAGAACACTGATGAACCAGCCAGTTGATCATAAAGATCATTGATCCAAGGAAGAGGGTATTTATTCTGAATGGTAGCTTGGTTTATAGGACGGTAGTCTTGGACCAATCGGTTTGTCCCATCCTTCTTCCTAACAAAGAGAGAAGGTGCTCCCCAAGGAGAGCAACTTGGGCGAATGAAACCTTTGACAAGAGATTTGTCGATTTCCTCCTTAAGCTCAAGGAGTTCATGCGGCGGCATCTTGTAGGGTCGTTTAGCTATAGGGGTAGTGCCGGGTTTCAAGTCGATGATGAATTCGACAGCTCTAGCAGGGGGAATCCCTGGAAGTTCTTCTGGGAATACATCTTGGAATTCACGAACGACGGGAACGTTTTCAATGCCCTCGAGTGGTGCAGCGTTCAACGCATTCAAGGCATAAAGTCGTGCCTCGGCGTTCTGAACTAGATGAGCTTGATAAGCTATTATTTCATCAGAAGGGTGTAGCAAATGGACGACCTTAGTGGCGCAAACTATAGAAGCAGTATGCGCTTTTAACCAATTCATTCCCAGAATGAGATCAATGCTACAGGACTTCAGTACGATGGGAGAGACAAGGAATTCCAGTCCTTCGATTTCTACAGGGACGTCGTTGCAAATCATGGAGGTTCGACATTGGCCCGCAGGGGTGTGTACTAATAGTGAAACATCCATGTTCTCACATTTAATGTCGTGCAAGCATGCAAAACCTTCTGACATGAAAGAATGCGATGCACCTGTATCAAATAAAACGGATGCTGGTACTGAATTTACGAGGAGGGTACCCATCACAGTAGCAGGCTGGTCTTGAGCTTCGCTCAGATCAACGTGGTTGGCATGAACACGACCATAAGACTTGGCATTGTTGCTGCGGGGCTGGTTGCTTCCACGGCCAGTTGCTGGAAGGGCCAGTTGATTCGGGTTCTGGTTGCATTCCCTAGCACGATGCCCTGGTTGTCCACACTTGAAGCACAATCCATTATTGGGAGTGGGAACAGGAGCTTGTGGTGGTGGAGCTGGGAGTCTTGGCCGCCTAGTCGGAGGAGTAGGCAGACGAGGTGCAGCATAGGTCTGCCTTGGGGTAGGTGCATCCGGCTGGTACAAGCTATTGGGAATCCATATCTTGCGCTTCTGCGAGGACGGGCCCGAAGATGAGCCCGTGTCACGGTTGCGCCTGTGAGAGCTCTGGTATTCCTGCAGACCAGTTTCGACGTTGATGGCTTTGTTCACCAAGGTGGCGAAATCAGTAAAGTCATGCACTAGAAGTGCGAGCTTGATGTCAGCTTGAAGGCCATCACGGAACTTCTCCTGTCTGCGTGCATCAGTTGCAATGTCTTCTTCAGCATAGCGGGACAAGTCCAGAAACTCCCGCTGATAAGCTTCCACAGTTCTGTTGCCTTGGGTGAGGTTGCGGAACTCACGCTTCTTCCGGTCCATAACTCCCTGAGGAATGAAGCGAGCACGGAAGGCAGCTTGGAAGTCTGGCCAGGTGATGATTGTTCCAGCTGGCAGAGTACGCCTGTGGCTGTCCCACCATTGAGCCGCGGGTCCTTTCAGGAAGAAGGAAGCAAAGGTGACATAGCTGGCAGGGGCTACATCAGCAGACTCCATCTCATAGGTGATGTCACGGAGCCAGTCATCAGCATCCAGAGGCTGAGTTGAGCTGCGGTACACAGTTGGGTTCAGGCGCATGAAATCCTGCAGAGTCACTGGGGTTGGCTGCTGGTTCATATTGGGGCGAGGGAACTGAGCCATCATATTCTCCATGAACTGGCGATTCATCTCAAGCTGTTGGATCATACCAGCCATGTACTCAGGCGGTGGTGGGGCGTTGCCACCACGACCACGACCACCTGGTCTAACCATCCTGCTAATATTTAACAGGGATAGTTCAGCATTGAGAAATTTGCAAAAATAACAAGAGTCATTCATGATGAAACATGCACAACGAAAGCAGCACGATAGATACTACATAGTAGTCGGCATATCTTACAAAAGAGATCATGCATGGAGTTCGTTACACAGAGTTTTTGGTACATAGACTAAGACATCATAGGCGGCACGCAGGCTCGCGGCGAATGCATCTAACACTAACAAGCAAGTCTACATCAGTCCCACGCGGTACTGCGGAGGTAGGTGTAGCCCGACAGCTGGTAGTGACGCGAAGGGAAGACCTCCACGCGAGTAGCCTGGGGTCCGCGGATACTCTGGTGCGGAACCCGTTGCGCAGGTGGCAGGAGAGGGCCCAATGCAGGAGAGTAGCCTCCCACATCTGGCCAGCCGACGCCCTGGGGCATCACGGTCCGGGCAGGGTAGATCGCAGAACGCGACAGATTACCAGAGCGGACAGAGGGGTGCAACAGCGTCAGAGCACGATACAGGTGCTGACGGGTGGTGTACAACTCGTGGCGAAGAGCTCGGTTAGCTCTATCCAGCCCATCAGCATGCAGAACCAGGTTCTGATGGTAGAATGGCTCTCGGGTGACAGTGGAGTAGGCAGCAGTGTAGTAACCCTCCGCACCAACATCGGATGCAATAGCAATGTGCCTGAAGGGGGAGGTGTCCAACTCCTGATACTCTCCACGGAGACGTGTCAGAGCAGCATAAGCAGCATCGTGGACCGCCATATCGATAGTCACTCCAACACCATGAGCAGTGTGCAACACGGTAGTGGAGTCATACTCTCGAGAGTAGAGGTGGACGATGGCACGGTACTGCTCCTGGTTGAAGTCCTGATACTCCTCATAGACGGTGTACTCAGGGTGCCAGCGATAACCCAGATAGGTCATCATCTCAGCCAACACAGCAGGTGATCCTGAGGCACCAATGGCCGTCGTGTGGCGCACGACCTGCCTCGTGGGTTCCATCTGAAAACAAAGTTGTTTTCACAGGAGTCAAATGACAATGTGGATAATGTTCAAGTACTACTCTAAAGAATAACTAGGGCTTATCCAACTTTGGGGTGAATGTCGTAACGGGATCCTAGTGTCAGAGTTAGTAAATTCGTTTAACCCGAGTAGAAGGGAGTTCAGAGTCCCAGAGTAAAGGTCGAGGAGTAAAAGATCCTAGTACCACCCGATGGCGACGTGGGCCCATAAGGCACACAGCCAAGTTAGTAAAAGTTTTTGCAATGTCTAGACTCGATTTCGGCCAAGGAGTGTGGAAGGGGAGTTCCTACAGGCAGTCGGCTCTGATACCAACTTGTGACGCCCCCGATTTGACCGTACACTAATCATACACGCAAATGTGTACGATCAAGATCAGGGACTCACAGGAAGATATCACAACACAACTCTACAAATAAATAAGTCATACAAGCATCATATTACAAGCCAGGGGCCTCGAGGGCTCGAATACAAGAGCTCGATCATAGACGAGTCAGCGGAAGCAACAATATCTGAGTACAGACATAAGTTAAACAAGTTTGCCTTAAGAAGGCTAGCACAAACTGGGATACAGATCGAAAGAGGCGCAGGCCTCCTGCCTGGGATCCTCCTAACTACTCCTGGTCGTCGTCAGCGGGCATCACGTAGTAGTAGGCACCTCCGGTGTAGTAGGAGTCCGTCGTCGACGGTGGCGTCTGGCCCCTGGACTCCAGCATCTGGTTGCGACAACCAGAATGAAAGGAAAGGGGGAAAAGGAGGAGAAAGCAACCGTGAGTACTCATCCAAAGTACTCGCAAGCAAGGAGCTACACTACATATGCATGGGTATCAAATGGAGTAAGGGTATCATATGTGGACTGAACTGCAGAGTGCCGGAATAAGAGGGGGATAGCTAGTCCTATCGAAGACTACGCTTCTGGCCACCTCCATCTTGCAGCAAGCAGAAGAGAGCAAAAGGTAAGTTCACCAAGTATCATCGCATAGCATAATCCTAACCGATGATCCTCCCCTCGTCGCCCTGTGAGAGAGCGACCACCGGTTGTATCTGGCACTTGGAAGGGTGTGTTTTATTAAGTATCCGGTTCTAGTTGTCATAAGGTCAAGGTACAACTCCAAATCGTCCTGTTACCGAAGATCACGGCTATTCGAATAGATTAACTTCCCTGCAGGGGTGCACCACATACCCCAACACGCTCGATCCCATTTGGCCGGACACACTTTCCTGGGTCATGCCCGGCCTCGGAAGATCAACACGTCGCAGCCCCACCTAGACCAACAGAGAGGTCAGCACGCCGGTCTAAACCTAAGCGCCCAGGGGTCTGGGCCCATCGCCCTTAGCACACCTGCACGTTGCGTGGGCGGCCGGAAGCAGACCTAGCCTAGTGGCGTTCCAGTCCAATCCAGCGCGCGCCGCTCCGTCGCTGACGTCAAGAAGGCTTCGGCTGATACCACGACGCCGGGATACCCATAACTACTCCCGCGTAGATGGTTAGTGCGTTTAGACCAAATGGCCAAACTCAGATCAAATACCCAGATCTCGTTAAGCGTGTTAAGTATCCGCGAACGTCGACCAGGGCCAGGCCCACCTCTCTCCTAGGTGGTCGGAACCTGCCCTGTCGCTCCGCCTCAAAGATCCACACAGAGGGCCGTTGGGACAAAGGTCCTTTTAGCCCCCAATCCGTGAATCACTCGCGGGTGCTCCACAAGCCGACCCGTCTTTAGTCACCACATGTATCATGTATAAAGCATATAGTATATACCCGTGATCAACTCCCGAGTGATCACGGCCCGATAGTATAGCATGGCAGACGGACAAGGATGTAGGGCCACTGATGAAAATACTAGCATCCTATACTAAGCAGTAGGATAGCAGGTAAAGGTAATAACAGTAGTAGCAAGGACAGGCTATGCAGCAGTATAGGATTAACTGAAAGCAGTAACATGCTACACTACTCTAATGCAAGCAGTATAGAGAAGAGTAGGCGATATCTGGTGATCAAGGGGGGGGCTTGCCTGGTTGCTCTGGCAAGAGAGAGGGGTCGTCAACACCGTAGTCGATCGGGGCAGCAGCAGCGCCGGTCTCGGTGTCTATCGAGAGAAGAGGGGGGAGAAACAATAAATATTTAAGCAAGCAGATGCATAGTGATGCATGACATGACAAGTAACGGCGTTAGAGGTGCCCTAACGCGGTATGAGGTGATACCGGTGAAGGGGGGAAACATCCGGGAAAGTATCCCCGGCGTTTCGCGTTTTCGGGCAGAGGGGCCGTAGGGGGAAAGTTGCGAGTTGGATAGGTTAGGAATGTGTGGCGGACGAACGGGCTGCGTATCCGGAATTGTCTCGTCGTTCTGAGCAACTTTCATGTTGAAAATATTTTAATCCGAGTTACGGATTAAAAGATATGATTTTCTAAAGATTTTAATAATTTCTGGCATTTAATTAATTATTTAAATATAACATTATCCAAAACAGTGTTTGCTGACGTCATCATGACGTCAGCATGACGTCAGCAGTCAACAGGGGCGTTGACTGGTCAAACTGACGTGTGGGTCCAGCGGGGCCCACCTGTCATACCCTGTTTAGGCTAATCAGGTTTTAGTTTAACTAATCACAGTTTAATTAGACTAATTAGTTAATTTGATTAATCTAATTATGATTAATTAACTTAATTAATTCCTTAATTAATTAATTATTTTTATTATTACTAATTTTAATTCCTTTTTTTAATAAAACGTTCTGGGGCCGTGGGGCCCCCATGTCATTGGCACTAGTGGCCAGAGTGGTTTCGGTGTTAGCGGGCGCTGGGCACCCGCCCGAACTGGCGCAGCGGGCGCCCGTCCGCGGCCAACGGGGAAGGGGGGGCACGGCGAGCCGGGGCGCAGGCTCGCCGGCGACGGCGACGGCGCACAGGGCGGAGCGGGGGAAACAGGGGCGCCACGGGGCCGGGCGCCGTGTGCAGAGGAGGCGGGGCACAGGCGGGTGAGGCCGGCAGGTAGCGGTGGTGGCCGGCCGCGGGCGTCGGCGACCAAAGCCACGCGCAGGCCGGCGTGGAGAGGCGAGGCCAAGGCGAGGGGAGACGAAGCGGGACGCGGGCCACGGCGAGGGAGGACGGCCGGGGCGCGCGAGGCCATGGCGCAGTCGGCACACAGGGGGGGGGGCGAGCAGGGAGGAGGGGCGCCCGTGCGGGCGGTTGACCAGGCGAGACGCGTCGGGATGGGGCGACGGCGCGCGGCCAGGGCGCGGCCCGAACGCGGTGAGCGCGAGTGCGCGCAGTAGAGGAGGTCGAGGCGTCGGGCGCGTGGCCTGGACGCGCGAGGGGCGCGCGGCGCACGCCGTCGGGCGCGGCGACTGGGTGCGGACGTCGCCGGCGATAGAGGGGAAAGGGAGGAGAGGAGCTCACGGGGAGGGACGCGTAGGGTCTCGGGAGCGAGCTCGGGGGAGGTTGGGGAGGCCGCCGGGGACGAGCGGGCGACGGGGAGCAGGCCGGCGGGGTAGGAGCTCTGGGCAGCGGCGTCGTTCCACGGCGAGGAGGACGGGGGCAGGCCGGGGCGCGGCGCCGTTATCCTCCCGATCCAATCGGGAGGGAGGAGGGAGAGTGGATGCGAGTGGGGGGGGTGGCTAGGGTTTCGGGGTCTCACCCGGGGGGAATAAGGAGAGAGGGGTGGGTTTGCCAGGCGGCCCGGTGGCCTGCTGGGCCGAAGCCCAGTGGGGGGGGAGGGGGTGTTCTCTTTTTTTTTCTTTTTTGATTTTCTGTTTTTCTTTGCTTTTGTATTTTCTTTTATTATTTCTTTTCTGTTTAAATCATTTAATCCATTTAGCCATTTTATAAAAATATGTCTGTTGCACTAAAATTACCTTTGTAATATTCGTCAACCACCGAACAATTTTATTTTAATTTTTGAAAACTTTTATTGTTTTCATCAATTTGAATTTTGAATTTGAACGGTTTTGAATTATTGCGAGGATAGCAACAGTAATCGGGATGACGTGCCATGATTAGCGTGGGATTACTGTAGCAAGATTATCCGGGCGTTACAAATCTCCTCCACTACAAGAAATCTCGTCCCGAGATTTTAGGAGGTAGAAGGAAACAGTACGGGGTATTCATCACGCAGGCGATCCTCGCGTTCCCAGGTGGCTTCGTCTTCAGAGTATAGAGAAGAGTAGGCGATATCTGGTGATCAAGGGGGGGGGGGCTTGCCTGGTTGCTCTGGCAAGAGAGAGGGGTCGTCAACACCGTAGTCGATCGGGGCAGCAGCAGCGTCGGTCTCGGTGTCTATCAAGAGAAGAAGGGGGAGAAACAATAAATATTTAAGCAAGCAGATGCATAGTGATGCATGACATGACAAGTAACGGTGTTAGAGGTGCCCTAACGCGGTATGAGGTGATACCGGTGAAGGGGGGAAACATCCGGGAAAGTATCCCCGGCGTTTCGCGTTTTCGGGCAGAGGGGCCGTAGGGGGAAAGTTGCGAGTTGGATAGGTTAGGAATGTGTGGCGGACGAACGGGCTGCGTATCCGGAATTGTCTCGTCGTTCTGAGCAACTTTCATGTTGAAAATATTTTAATCCGAGTTACGGATTAAAAGATATGATTTTCTAAAGATTTTAATAATTTCTGGAATTTAATTAATTATTTAAATCTAACATTATCCAAAACAGTGTTTGCTGACGTCATCATGACGTCAGCAGTCAACAGGGGCGTTGACTGGTCAAACTGACGTGTGGGTCCAGCGGGGCCCACCTGTCATACCCTGTTTAGGCTAATCAGGTTTTAGCTAAACTAATCACAGTTTAATTAGACTAATTAGTTAATTTTGATTAATCTAATTATGATTAATTAACTTAATTAATTCCTTAATTAATTAATTAATTAATTATTTTATTATTATTAATTTTAATTCCCTTTTTTTTAATAAAACGTTCTGGGGCCGTGGGGCCCCCATGTCATTGGCACTAGTGGCCAGAGTGGTTTCGGTGTTAGCGGGCGCTGGGCACCCGCCCGAACTGGCGCAGCGGGCGCCCGTCCGCGGCCAACGGGGAAGGGGGGGCACGGCGAGCCGGGGCGCAGGCTCGCCGGCGGCGGCGACGGCGCACAGGGCGGAGCGGGGGAAACAGGGGCGCCACGGGGCCGGGCGCCGTGTGCAGAGGAGGCGGGGCACAGGCGGGTGAGGCCGGCAGGTAGCGGTGGTGGCCGGCCGCGGGCGTCGGCGACCAAAGCCACGCGCAGGCCGGCGTGGAGAGGCGAGGCCAAGGCGAGGGGAGACGAAGCGGGACGCGGGCCACGGCGAGGGAGGACGGCCGGGGCGCGCGAGGCCATGGCGCAGTCGGCACGGAGGGGGGGCGAGCAGGGAGGAGGGGCGCCCGTGCGGGCGGTTGACCAGGCGAGACGCGTCGGGACGGGGCGACGGCGCGCGGCCAGGGCGCGGCCCGAACGCGGTGAGCGCGCGTGCGCGCGGTAGAGGAGGTCGAGGCGTCGGGCGCGTGGCCTGGACGCGCGAGGGGCGCGCGGCGCACGCCGTCGGGCGCGGCGACTGGGTGCGGACGTCGCCGGCGACAGAGGGGAAAGGGAGGAGAGGAGCTCACGGGGAGGGACGCGTAGGGTCTCGGGAGCGAGCTCGGGGGAGGTTGGGGAGGCCGCCGGGGACGAGCGGGCGACGGGGAGCAGGCCGGCGGGGTAGGAGCTCCGGGCGGCGGCGTCGTTCCACGGCGAGGAGGACGGGGGCAGGCCGGGGCGCGGCGCCGTTATCCTCCCGATCCAATCGGGAGGGAGGGGGGAGAGTGGATGCGAGTGGGGGTGGCTAGGGTTTCGGGGTCTCACCCGGGGGAATAAGGAGGGGGTGGGTTTGCCAGGCGGCCCGGTGGCCTGCTGGGCCGAAGCCCAGTGGGGGGGGAGGGGGTGTTTTCTTTTTTTTCTTTTTTGATTTTCTGTTTTTCTTTCCTTTTGTATTTTCTTTTATTATTTCTTTTCTGTTTAAATCATTTAATCCATTTAGCCATTTTATAAAAATATGTCTGTTGCACTATAATTACCTTTGTAATATTCGTCAACCACCGAACAATTTTATTTTAATTTTTGAAAACTTTTATTGTTTTCATCAATTTGAATTTTGAATTTGAACGGTTTCGAATTATTGCGAGGATAGCAACAGTAATCGGGATGACGTGCCATGATTAGCGTGGGATTACTGTAGCAAGATTATCCGGGCGTTAGCTGCATATAGGCAGTCTCGAAGAGTTCGCCATGAAGGAAAGCATTGCTGACATCAAGTTGGCGTAGGCTCCAACCGCGCGAAACAGCTAGAGTGAGGACGAGTCGGACGGTTGCCGGCTTAACAACCGGACTGAAGGTGTCGAGGTAGTCAACGCCATAGCGTTGAGTGAAGCCCTTAGCCACGAGACGAGCCTTGTACTTGTCGATGCTACCGCCGGCGTGTTCTTTGATCTTGAAAATCCACTTGCACCCAATGACATTCTGTCCCGGCGGTCGAGGGACGAGCGTCCAGGTGCGGTTCTCCTGCAGAGCGGCGAACTCAAGCACCATGGCTTGACGCCAGAATGAATCTGTCATTGCAGAGCGGTAGGACGTAGGCGCCGCAAGGAACGCCCGACCACGCGGGTCATAGAGAACTGTGCCATCAGTAGGCACCCGAGGCCTGACGATGTTGTTGCGGAGCCGAGTAGTAACACCATGCCGAACGGCCGGCGTCGGAGCAGCCATAACAGGAGATGTGGCAATGCGTGCGACGCCACGATGTCCGACTGCGTGGTGTTGGATGAACCAGACGAGGACGGACCGGGCGAACAGTGGCGGAGCTAGGAAAATTATATGACAGGGGCCGACTAAAGAGCACAACACTTTTGTACAGAAATTTTTGCAAACAAAATGAAACAAATAAAGTGTCAAAATATACTTCATTAATTATACCACCATTCATTGTCGACAGCAAAAGGATGTACACTTCTCAAATTGGTCATCGCCCAAAAGAAAAATCTAGACAACAAAAGATAGACGAACTAACTAGTTTTATGTAAATGGCACTCGGCGTGACGATTCATCGAACTCATCAATAATTGCATTTGTTGATATTCCAGCCGCAATCTCCTTTTCAATATAAATTACGAGGCAATCCCTTAGAAATCCATCTTCCATTTTAGTCCGAAGCCTTGTCTTCACAAGTTTCATGGCAGAAAATGCACGTTCTGTCGTTGCCGTTGAAACCGGTAGAGTAAGAACAAGTCGAATCAGTTTGTTCATGAAGAAATAGTTAGTACAGTACTAATACCAACTAATACATAATTCACGGAGGGAAAATCAACTAATAGATAAGAGGAGAAATTATATACCTATCAATCAAATGATATTCATCCGATTTCCCGGTTGCTGCAAGTTGTTGACAAAATTCTGATATACTTGTCAAATTTTGAAACTTTGGGTTAGTGGGTACAACATTTTCATAATGTCGCAACTGACACCTTAGATTGTTCCTTTCTTGTTCTTCAAAATCAGCTGGATAGAATTTTGATGCTAGAGAACATATATTATCAATGTTAAATGATCTGAATGAATTACTAGGGTCCAAGAAGGTGCATAGAATTAGAAGCTCTGTTGCTTGTTTGTTGAATCTACAATTCAACTCTTGTGCTTGCTGATCAACGGCAACCATGAAAACGTCACACCGATAATGATGCTCAACTGTAGTCTCATCATCCGCACGTGAGTTAATGAAATCCACATAGAAGTCATCGAAATGTGGTGTTGGAACTCCATGTTTCCCACAAAATGAAAGCACATCAGCTTTAAGCTTGTTCCAACCATTATCTCTTAGTTCCTGAATCAACACTTTTGTAGTTTTAACATCATCCATGGCATTCACAATATCTTGAGATTTTTGTTGCAACTTTTTGCATAGCAAGTCTGTGATTCCCATAAGTTCTTTCATGACATGAAGAACAAATATGAAGTCAAAAGACATCATCAACTTAACAGCACCAGAAGCCTTTGCTTGTGCTGAAGGTGAGGTACCTGAACCTTTGGCAGTAGCAATGCTTTTAAGTACCAAGAATGTAGGTTTGTATAGTTTCAAAAGGCTGCAGATAGAAGCATAGTGAGAACTCCACCTAGTGTCACAAGGCCGCTATAAAGTTCCTACTTGATTAGCCCCACTTCCGGTTTCAAGCTCACTAAGCTCAATTAGATGCTCCATTTCAGCCACTTGATTAACTTGCAGCTCATCATTTCTCTTGCTCGAAGACACAACCGTGTTGACAACAAGAGCAAGATGATTGAAAAAGTTGTGAACATCGGCTACTTTTTTAGATGCAGCAACAAGAGCAAGCTGCAATTGATGAGCAAAACAGTGAATGTAATATGCGTAAGGACACTCTTCCATGAACTTGGCTTGTAGACCATTCCACTCTCCACGCATGTTACTAGCACCATCATACCCCTGTCCACGAATATTGTTCACAACTAATCCATGTTGAGCCAACACAGAAGTTAACTTCCCTTTTAGAGTAGCTGAAGATGTATCGGAGACATGAACAATATCAAGAAAACGTTCACAAGTGAAACCAGGTTTGTCCACAAAACGAATAACCACTGCCATTTGCTCTCTTTTGGATTCATCTCTTGACTCGTCTACAAGCAAGCAGAACTTTGCATCCCCAATTTCTTTACGAATTTCTTTTTGCACATTAAAAGCAATCATATGCAGAAGTTCTTTCTGAATTGTAGGTGAGGTATACTTAGCATTCCCAGGAGCATTACCCAATACAACCGCACCAATTTCCTCATCATAAGAAGCTACCAATTTGACCATTTCAAGAAAATTACCTTGGTTCCTTGAATCAAGACTTTCATCATGTCCACGGAAGGGGAAAGCTTGGAATGCTAACCACCGTAGTGCATCGATTGTTACTCTAAGACGAAGCCTATTCTTCTTGATGTCCTCTTATGTTTGCTTCACCACTAATTGTTTCATATGGCATTTCTTATTCTTCAAATTATCATGACATTTGACAGTAAAACTATGAGCGGCTTTACTATCCTTTCCCATGTGAGTCAAGAATGCGCATTTGTTTCCATCATTAACTCGCTTCCATTTTCTGAATCCTTGCACTGTAAACACATTAGACCCTTTTTTTCCAAGTGGCTTCTTATAAAACAAAAAGCATGGAAAACAATAGACTGCATATTTCAATGGTGAATATTCCAACCAAGGGAAGGATTTAAACCAATGATACTGAAACTTGCGTTGATGGACTACTGAATCATCAAGAGGGTACTCATCCATTTCAATCTGATATGCTCCATGCTTCATATATGCATTACGAGCTTGTTCTTGAGCATTATTGGAGGATAATCTCAAATTTGGCATCGCAAACCCGGATCCCTTTCTACTATCAGAACAGAAGCATCATCGTTCCCTCCCTCTCTCTGAACCTCAGGCGGTGTTGATGTTGCAATTTCTTCTTCTACTACTGGTTCTTGTTCATCCACCAAGTGAGGGCTGGCCCCCAAATTATTTTCTACAGAAGCATCAACTCTTGCTTTCTTCTCAAAAAAGGAATGCATTGTTACAGACTTTCTTTTATGTTTGGCCATGATTATTCTGTACAAATTGAACAGAATCGACTATTAGAAACTCACCTATTTAGAGAAATTAACAATCCGTATCCTTTAGCCGTTGCTTTGTTCGTGGTCTGCTCTTGTACTCCTGGCCGGTTGATGGCTTTATTAATTCAAAGTCAGGCTCCTCTGGAGCCTTCGTTAAAAAAAATTAACAATCAAAAAAAACAAATACCAGATCTGAAATTTAGATGTGAGAAAGAGAGAGGAACTGGGAAGAATTTGTACCTCGAAGAAGAGCAGCAGACAGCCGACGGGAGAGGAACTGTGACAGATTTGGGACCTGGCCGCCTCGCTGGTTGTCTCCTTGGAGGGTTCGAGCATGGGGGAGGAGAGACCGGGAGGGGAGGGGACCAAGAGAGCCAAAGAAATTTGGGGAAGAGAATTCACGTGTGCTGGAGAAGAAACAGGGGCGGTGGGCTTGGCTGCCTCACCTCACGGGTTCTCTTGGGATATACTAGAATAAATACTAATGGGAAAAGTCAAGATCACTGGTAGAAAAAGAGCCTTTAGTCTCGGTTCGTAAGGGCCTTTAGTCCCGGTTGCGGAACCGGGACTAAAGGCCCTCCACGTGGCCGGTCCACCTTTAGTCCCGGTTGGTAACACCAACCGGTACTAAAGGAAATTTTCTGATTTTTTTTTGAATTTTTTTTTGAATTTTTTTTTCAAATTTCTGAATTATTTTAACCTCTAATCTCTAATCACCCTTCATCACTGCTCAATTTAATCTCTAATCACCCCTCATCATTCCAAATCATATAACTTCCCGAACGGTCACCCATCCTCTCACTACTCCAGCCTAAGCACGCTTAACTTTCGGGTTCTATTCTCCCTCGTTTCCAAGTCTGCACTTGTTGTTTTCCTGACAATAGTAAGATGTCAATCCTATTAACCCTCAGGAATTTAGCTTGAGCATGAAGTCACATATTTCACTGTTTGAGTTTAAAAACTATTGTTCTAAAAAACAATAATTTTTTAGTAACACTAATATTTCTTGAATAAGTAGTTTGACCATTGTTTGACCACAGTTTATCCATAGTTTGACCAGATTTGACCAAAATTCAAAAAAGGTGAGATAATTATTTAATAACACTAATATTCTTGAATAATTATTTAGTAACACTAATACTTCTTGAATAAGTAGTTTGACCAGATTTACTGAAAATTTAAAAAAACTGAAATTTGAGCATAACTTTTTTTCCTTTTGGAATTTGAGGATTCTACAAATTTGCAAACAGGCCGTAGGCGGTCTCCATCGGATGTAAATTTTTGAGTAGATGATTTTTCATATAAAAAACTTTTTAATCCGAGTTCGTATGCAAAAGTTATGCCCATTTTACAAATTCCAGAGAGATTTTGTAAATAAAGTCGAAATTCATATTTGTAAATTTTTCCAACAACTAGACCACATATCACATGGGAAACTTATTTTATTTTATTTTTATTGACATTTCCATCATTTTCTTTTGTTTTTTCTAAAACTGAAAAGGCGGTCCACGGGAGGGGGGGGGGAGTGGGGGGAGTTTGAAAATGGGACCTTTAGTACCGGTTCGTGCCATGAACCGGTACTAATGCCTCAAAACTCATTAGTCCCGGTTGGTGGCACCAACCGAGACTAAAGGTCTAACCTTTAGTACCGGTTGGTGCCACCAACTGGGATCAATGGGCATCGCATCCTTTAGTCCCGGTTCGTGGCACGAACCGGGACTAAAGGGCCCAGGTGAACCGGGACTAATGCCTTAGCCGCACGAACCGGGATAAATGCACCCATTGGTCAAAAATCACTGATGTAATGAGTATATTAGCTTGTTGGCCCGGGCCCGGGCCCCTGCTGGCCCCCCTGTGGCTCCGCCATTTTTTTTGAGCATCAGTATAAACACAAGCACGCGCATACACTCATCCCTATGAACGCACACACGCACACCCTACACCAGGATTTGAACCTTGGTGGGTTGGGAATATCACTGTCCACCTAACCAACTCAACCACATGTTGATTGGCGTGGCTCCGCCATTGGGTGTGATGGAAGTGCTTCGTTCCTTTCGCTTGCCACGTTCTATCCCATCGTGTGGACTTTTTTTTTTGAGCATTCATTGTGTGGACTTGATGCGTGTGACGCATGGAGTACCTGCCTTCGATCATATCTCTTTTTTCATCTTGGGCCTGTAACATTTTTCATGTGTGTTTTCTTTTTTTTAGAACGAAGGCTTAAAAAGAATTCGGCTTTGAATTAACAAAGGCATCAACCGGCCAGAATTACAACTTCAAATAACATCAAATACCAACTAAAAAAAATAAAACAGCACGTGTGTTTTCTTAAGCGGTTGGCACTTTAACCGAGCCATGTGGGTTGTACGTGTCCTGCGTTGCGATTTCACATATATTTTTCTTGTCTCTCTCGAAGCCTCGAGTCCAATCCCGTGTCATCGCTGCGCCACCCTTTCCTAATATCTAATATAAAAGGGCATCAGACGGACTCTCTTCTCATCTCTCTGTGCCCCCTCCCGCCGCATCCCCATCCCCTTCTCTTCTTTGCGGATGCGCTCGCTTTGGCTAGGCTAGGGTCGTTGCCGAGGCGTGGAGGCGCCCCAGTTCCCCATCTCCCCCCTCAGTGATGGAGAGGTGCGAGATGGATGTGGGGAGGAGCGGGCATGGTGCAGTCTGCAGTGGCCCAAGGAGACGTTGGCCTGGCAGCGGCGGCGGGAGCGGTTGGAGGCGACCACGGGCATCCAGTCGTCACGGCAAGGGGCCGGTGATGTGGCTGCTCAAGGTCCGGTTCATCTTGGATGTCACGGAGGTAACCCATATCCGAGCAGTACTTTACTCCAATCGCATGACACGCTGCTCCCACCTGTGAGGCTAAATCCCCATATTATCCATCCAAATCGGTCGTGTTCTCTGAATGATGTGTTGTGAGCTTCATGGTTGGGTGCAGACTCCTGCTTAAAGTTTACAATCGAACACAGTTTCCGGGATGGATGAGTGGTGTGCCTAATTTGTTTCTGAAAATTCCAAGGTTTCTATGTGGTTTCAGTAAAAAAAATTGATTGGGATAAGTTTGATTGATCTGATGATTCTGTTGTTTCTTACTGTCAAGAAAAAGTTGATCTCATGTTGTTTATATTTTATTATATGGGATTTATTTTGCAGTGATTGAGTGGTAAGAACCGACAATTAATCGACTTAATTAATTACATTTTTAGTGTTTGCATTATATATCAGTTCAGTTTTTATGCAAAATATGGGTACTCTGACCACTCCATGCCATGGGTACGTGCAGCCTTGCCTCATTGGACATGTTCCGCGTGCCCGGTGCCTGCCTGTGCGAGCAGGCGTCGACGGGGCAGAAGGCGGCCCTGTACACTGGTTTGTTCCTGCTCTGCCTGAATTTCGAAAAATAACTTTTCACGAGTTCTTCAAGTTCAGTAGAGTTAGTCTATGGATTTCTTTTCCTAGCATTAACTTCTACTTGTGTTTATTCGACGCAAGAATTGTAGAGCCATGGATGCAAGAAAATAAATTTGGGTCTGGTATTCCAATATGAGTCATTTTGAGAAGTGAAAAATGAAGACCCTTAATTGCAAACCAGCAAACAGAACAAGAAATAAAATTTTATTGATCCCAAATGACAACGCATCTGCTCTCTGTTTCTACAAGTTCATTTCATTCTACAAGCTTCTCCAATAATTACCTATAATTTTTTATATATAGCATTACCAATCGTCTGAACTATTGCTTGTGAACATTGCAGGCAACGCTTCCTGCACTCGAAAAACCTCGGACAGTGAAGAACATGGGAGTGCAAGGACACATTCTGTATTCTTGATATAATGGTAGGAAGTACTATGTAAATAGTGTTTTTGTAGTGACACTGACAAAGCTTATGCATGAGATAGAGCTTCGTTGTACATTACTTTGCAGGTTTCAAGCCTTTTGATGGAAGCTCCTGTATCTTCCTAGCAAGGCTGATGGACTCTGGTGCTTGGTGAATGTTGCCCAGCCCTAGACGTCTTCTTAAGTTTTGCATAAATACATCATCTGGGCTAATCAATTTATATGAAAACAAATCAGTAGTGATTTCGTCAAATATATGGGTTATTTTGATGACAGTTTGCTTCTCTCCCTAGCTGATCAAATCAACTATTTTAATCTCATTGAACAGCTAGATGAATTGAGGTGCTAATTAAATTAATATGCCCCCACCAATTTATTATGTACTAATTGAATTAATATGCTCTCACAGGTTTATTAGGTGATAACTAAAACGAACATTCTTTGGCTGACATTTGAAGTAAGATTTAAAACAACCTACAGAACAAACTGGAGAGGGTGCACATCAGATGGCTCCCTCCCATGGAGAATGAACTGAAGATTAATATTGATGGCACTTTCCACCCTGAACCGAACGCTGGCGGTTGGGGTGCAGTCATCAGGAATCATAAAGGAGAGGTAAAAGTATGTGGAGCACTTACATGGAGATCAGGCTGTTATATGGGGTGCCTAGCTAGGAATGGATAAAGGAGCCAGACCTATTGGCCTTGAAACAGATTCAGTGCTGCTGAAGAAGGGGGTAAACAATGATGAATGTGGCCTCTCTGCTCTCTACCTAGGCTTAGAGGAGATCAAGGAATATCTGAAGCAAAACTTTGAAGTGTGTCGTTTTACTTCTCCTAAGAGGAACTGTAATAAAGCAGGCCATTGTTTCGCTAGCTATGGTTGTACCTTAAGCATGTATGATCATCTTCAAACAGATCATGTAATTCCACTTGTATCGGACCTGGTGGCGACTCTTCTCTAATTTCTGCATACGTCTCCCCTAGATATGGACCACCCTGCTTTTGCATTATCTGTTTTCAAACAACAAGAAACTTAGTTTTCTAAATTCATAGAACTAATATGCCAGTTAGAATGCGCTAGTATATGCGCCCTTTGCTTTTAAATAATAAGTTGTGTAAAAGAAACTGACGTGTAAAGCTTGATCATTCTAATTTGTGTACATATGTACATTATTGAGGGGATGATCTAAGGTAATGAAGCGTAAGGGGATTAAGTAAAGTTTTATTTAGTAGTTGTGATCTGTGATAGATGATAAAAATGACAATTGCTCATGCATTGTTTTTTTTAACAAGATTCGCATTATGTCATCATTTTGACATTCTGCTTCAGTATATGTCCATGCAGATAGAACGAGCATCTGGCTGATGAAACTGCTTGGCTAGCGGGTATTCTGAGTTATTGTATTAAGATCAGATAGTTTCCTTTTCAGTTCTATATGCACATGCACATAGGTGTGTGCCAGTATTGGATCAACATTTCATTGAACATTCTATTTGCAAGATATATGCTCATGTGATAATTGTTTGAAACTACTAACAGAGTGTTTGTCAATCTAATTATATGTTGTTGTCTAATCTCATCCTCCAACGAGCACAACATAAGAAAATGAGCAGGCCTTCAGGCGTTAATGGGCCATTTCTGCCGATGGGCTCTGGCCCAAGTAATCTCAGCCCAGTATAGATGATTTATTTTTCTGGTTTTAGCTACTGCACTGGACTCTCTAATAGGTTGCCGTGGGTATTTTGGACTAAAATATTTCTGGCATTTTTCTGTCTTCCAGTACATTTTAAGTTATTTGCCCAAAAAAAGGACATTTTAAGTTTATATTTTATGTTTTTGCACTGTTTTATATATAAATTGCCGAAAATACCATGTACTAAAATTGTCATTTTTTTGCATTGAATTAAACCAATGTGATATTTTATTCAGGTTTTATGATGTGTTAATTAAATTTTATGTTTAATTTGTGGATTATATGACTTCAAATTTAATTTTGAAGAATGTCGTATTATTTTTATTAGTCATTACATGAGCTTGCACAAGCTCTTTACCGCTTCGTCGCTAACACTTACCTGGCAGGTGGCCATGAAAATGATTGGAATCATAAAACATCACCAAATTAGCAAATTTGGTCCTTACTATTGAAATGCAGTTACCACTGTATGAAATGTAACTCTTGTTTTATGTAATAAAATCTCGCATTTCAAGATGCCTTATCGCCTATCCTAGCTTAACTCCACTATAAGATATCCATCCAAATTCTCCATCATTTACCATGGTAATTCTACATCCAGTACCACTATCACTACATGATTTAAATCACTTATGTACCAACCAGATTTACCCTTTCCTTCCCTTGTATGAACTATTTTGCAATGAGTCAAGTCTTGGGCCGAGTTACCAAGAATTACAAAGAAACTAAATAGCTTATAAATTCATGTGGCGCGGCGTGCCGCCGCGCACTACCCACTAGTATCCAACAAAGAGGAAGCAAAATCTACCCGCTAGTATCCAACAAAGAGGAAGCAAAATCTCTTACGTGATCAACCTGTGCTACTGGCTGGGAATGAGACAGAGGGATAGGTGTAGTTACGGGTTGAATGGGTGTTGGTAGAATTGAGTTAGCAAATGGGAAGACATGTTCATCAAAGATGACATCGCGTGAGATATAGACCCGACCTGTGGATCGATCCAAACATTTATAACCCTTGTGCATGCTACTATATCCGAGAAAAACGCATTGGCGAGACCGAAAATCAAGTTTATGATTGTTGTACGGTGGTCTCAGGTTAGGCCAACACGCGCAGCCAAAAACACGTAGACGAGAATAATCAGGCTTTTCATGGAATAGCATGGCAAGGGGTGTGAAGTTTTGAATGGTGCCGCTCGGCATGCGATTGATTAGGTAGCAGGCAGTGAGGAAAGCTTCATCCCAAAAACGAAGGGGAAGCGACGAGTGTGCAAGTAGGGCAATGCCTGTTTCGACTATGTGTCGGTGCTTTCGTTCTGTGATGCCATTTTGCTGGGAGGTGTGCGGGCAAGTAACACGGTGAGCGATGCCGACACGAGAAAAATATTGGCGACGATATTCAACCCCCCCCCCCCCCCCCCAGTCTGACTGCACCGCGCGAATTTTGGTGTTAAGAAGTCGCTCAACATGGTTTTGAAAAACATACAATATGTTTTCAACATCAGATTTTTGCTTAATCAGATAAATCCAAATAAAGCGACTAAAATCATCCAAGAAACTCACGTAATACTTACTCCGCCAACAGAAGTACGAGCCGGCCCCACACATCGGTGTGAACTAGCTCAAGCGGAGAGTTGGTTACATGAGAGGAATTATTATACGGAAGTTGATGAACTTTACCACGTTGGCAAGCATCACATACTAAAGACTCACAAGACGGTGCACAAGCAAGTTTATTCAACCTAATGACGGAATCGACGATGCTAGATGAAGGATGGCCGAGCCTCTTGTGCCAATGATCAGAGGTGAGCTTGACAACGAAGAGGACGTGCCGACTGGACTGCCCGAACGATGAAGACACATGGGAGCTTGGCACCGGGTAGAGACCGCCGTGGCTCCTACCTTGCAGAAGGACCCTCCTCGTGACTTGATCCTTCACACGAAAAAAGTCAGGATACATCTTGGCAAAAGCACGGTTATCAGAAACAAGTTTATGAGTTGAAATAAGATGTTTGTGCAAGCCTGGAACGTGAAGGACATTTTTTAGATGGAGGGGTTTGTGTGAGCCAGTAAGCATAGATTGACCAACGTGAGAGATTTGCAAACCTGCTCCGTTGGCTACATGGACCTTATCCTTGCCGCTGTAGCGATCATGGACAGTGAGGCGATCAAGGTCGCTAGTGAGGTGATCCGTTGCTCCAGAGTCGAGGTACCAGTTGGTGTCGACGGAATAGCCGCCATGGCCGCCGGTGTTGGCAGGGTTGCCGAAGCGCTCGGTGTTGCCGGCGTTTCCGGCGTTGCCGAAGCGCTCGTGGTTATCCTCAGCCTGATACGCATGGTTGAAACGTTGCCTGCACCTCAATGCATCATGCCCATACTTCTGGCAGACTTGGCAGGTGGGTTTGTTGCGGCTGCGGCCTCCACGGCCACGGCCCTGCCCATGGCCACCACGACCTCCACCGTGAGCTGCTGCATTGGCGGAGGAGAAGATCTCGCCGATTGAAGTCTGCTGCTCAAGACGAAGCTCGGCGCTAAGCAAATACGCATAGAAACTAGCGAGGCTCACTGGCTCATTACGCGCCGTGATTGAAGCAACAAGGGGCTCATATTCTGAGCCCAGACCAGCGAGCATGTAGCCGAGAACCTCCTCATCGGAGATGGGCTTGCCAACGGACGCCATAGCATCAGCGTAGCCCTTCATCTTGTTGTAGTATGCAGCAGCAGATAGGTCCTTCTTCTTCTGGTTGGAGAGCATGTAGCGGATTTGCATCATGCGTGCACGATTTTGCGAGGAAAACATCGTGTGCAGCGCATCCCAGACGGCACGAGAGGTGTGGAGCTGGGTCAATTGCCCGATGATGTCCTCAGTCATGGAGGATAGCAGGGCGATGAGGACCACCTGGTCCTGTTGATACCAGCGAAGGAACGCCGGATTGGCCACGACACGGGCAGCATCGCGGGTGCCCTCGGTGATGGTCTCCGGTGGAGCAGGATTAGAGCCATCGACATAGCCGAAGGAGCCCTGCGCGCGAAGGACGGGGACGACCTGAGTTTTCCACAGAAGAAAATTCTCCCTCGTGAGGCGGATGGTGATCAAGTTGGCGATGTCAACAATGGAGGCGGAGCCGGACGAGGCCATTGCGCCGGAGGTGCCATCACTGGAAGCAGGGGTGGTGGACATGGTGAGGAAAAGGGTCGAGCTCTGATTACCAAGTAAAAAGATGTTGTTTGCCGTGATACTTCTCAATAGAATTCAGCTGTTTATATACAGCTCGTACAACTTCAGTTACACCCTGGCTACTGGCCATCTTCCCCTGCTCGGTGCGTTTCACCCTCGATGGTCCCTGGCTGTGCAGGCGTCTGGCCTGCCTCTAGGTTGCGGGTGATTCTGGTGGTCGGGATCCAGATTGGGGGAAACCCCTGGTCGGCTCCAGCCGGCCGCGACGACGACGACGTCCGCGGGCGCCGATTTCTTCGTGGAGACGTCGGTCGAGGTCTGCCCTTCCACACCCCACCACCTTGCTTCTCGGGTGAAAACCTAACTCCGGTGGGCAGCGGCGGCGTCCTTGGCGCCGTGACCTTCTTGAAGGCGTCGCCTTGAGGGCAGTGTGGTGGCGGGCTCAGTATGGGGTCGGTGACAGCAGCCGAGGATCGAGGGACCAGTGGGCGCCTTTTTTGGTGGAGCGGTGCTTCATCCTACACATTGATGACGGCAGATCTCGGCGGCGTGGTGCAGTGGAGACTCGGCGCCCGATGCGCGGTGATGGACTCGCGCAGGTGGGGGCAGTTGTCTAGCATCATGGTGGCGTCGATGGCAGAGTGGCCTGACAAGGTAGAAGCCTCAATATCTGCTCTGAAGACGGACCTGCGGAAGATGGCGGCGACGACACATGTGAGTGCGTCAGACCAGTTTATGCCCCAGACCCGGTATGTGGCTCGGCTGGGGCTTCTGGCTTTTGATGATAGGCTTAGGTAGAATCTCTTCATCATATGGATAGGAGTAGTGGCATATGTTGCCAAGATGGCGGATTCAGGCATATTGTTGTAATACTTTGTAAGGTCCTCGAGAATAATCAATAAAGTGGCCGTATGCATCTCCTAGATGCAGAGGCCGGGGGTCATCCTCCTTTTCTAAAAAAACTTCAGTTACACATCAAGAGATGGTGGATAATTAAGAGTGAGGTCTGTAGACCTCTTATATTCTAGCACTAAGCCATAATGCTAGAGCACTAACGTAATACAACTAACAGGGGAAATATAATGAATCAAACTACAGAACGATGTGAAGCTGGTGTTGGAGCTTCTTGCCTTCCTTCCTCCACTGGTGGACACATGGCGTAGGTGTCCGCTCCTCCTTCCTGGCATCACCACTCAAAACAATGGTATAACAGGAGAAAAAAGGTCAGGAAACTCAAGTAACAAGGCATGGATTTTTTGCTGAACGAAAGTAACAGTGAAACTACACATGCAGTAGGACGGCTGAGATGCGCATCGCGAGGCCTTATGTGTGAAAGTAACAGTGAAACTACACAATAACTTATGTGTGAATAGTATGGTAATATACACACCGCATACCTTATAGGTTACATAGAATACATTGTGGTATCTTTTGACCAGGGAATTTTTTTTTATGGAAACGCACACCATCGGTAACTTCGGTGTGAATAACATGGTAATACACACCATAGACCAGATAACTTATGTTGAAAGACCATGATAACTTTCACCCGGGAGGGCGGGGGGGGGGGGGGGGGTTGTAAAAAAAAACGGGGTTTTTCAAACATACCTCGGTATCTTACTTTGTAACATTATGGTAATTTTATGCACCACAGATCTGATAATCTGATAACTTATATACAAACATTATGGTAACTTTAACCCAAGAGAAGAATAAAATGTTGAAACATACCCTCCCCCACCTAAATTTCTATGTTTGCATGGTAATTTACACACCACAAACCTCGTAACTTACGTTGAAACATTGTGGTGACCTTTTCATCCGGCGGGAAAAAAGTGTCAGACATACCCCAGTATCTTTTGTGTAAACAATATGGCAAATTATATATGAATTATGTAAATATAGCATGAATACTTAAAAAATTACAGATATATTTGAGACGTATCAACATCCCCAAGCTTAATCATTGCTCATCCTCGAGTAGGTAGATGATAAAAGAATAATTTTGAAGTTTGAATGCTAGAATACAACAAACCTTTGATCAAATAGAGAATGATAGTCCAATAACCACCTAGAGACTCCATAGTTCGTTGAAGTTGGGTAACGGCCCGTTGAAGACGTTCCGGTCGAGTTGAAGTTCTTGGAGTTCTGGAAGTTTTGCGACGAAGTCCAACGGGCCGGAGAGGAAGTTACCGCTCATATCCAAGCGAGTGAGGGGTCGGCTTGAGAACATCGCCAGAAAATGCCGGTGAGCAGGTTGTCCGGCAAGTAGAGAGTGTTGAGGACGGTGAACGTGTCGGAGTAGCTGAGGAAACGCGAGAGCATCCCTGTGACGCTAGCGTTGTTGGCAATGTGAACACCAGGGGGGCGCTGCCCCCCCCCACTTTGGGGAAATGGGAAGAATATTTTTCTGGAGGTCTTCGATGTGGAAAAAATATGTTTCGGAAGTTTTGCAATGAAGTCCAACGCCCCCAGAGGAAGTTATCACTCAGATCCAAGTGAGTGAGGGTTCGGCTTGAGAACATCATCAGAACCTCGCCGGTGAGCCAATTTTTTGCCAAGGAGAGAGTGTCGAGGGTGGTGAATGTGCCGGAGTAGCTGAGGTATCTCGAGAGCGTCCCAGTGACGCTAGCATTCTTGGCAATGTAGTCTCGGAGGTTGCCAATCCAGTGAGGATTATTTGGGAGATCCCACCCCTCAAGCTGCGAGTTGTTGCTGATGGTGACAACTTGCATCTCGGTTATACCTGGCCATACCTTGGGCCGGGCCGGGCCTAGCCAAGCCCGACGAAAAAAACCCAGGCCCGAGCCCGGCCCGGCCCGGCCATCGGGCCTGTTTTTTGGGCCCAAGCCTGGCCCGAACACATAAAAGCCCGTCGGGCTTCGGGCCGGCCCGGCCCGACCTTTAGAGAAATGCAAAAACGACGGGCCCGGGCCCGGCCCGGCCCGGCCTTCGGGCTCAAAATCTAGGCCCGAGCCCGGCCCGAGGGCAGCGTCGGGCCGGGCCGGGTCGGGCCGGGCTTCCCATGGCCAGGTATGATCTCGGTTGACCGCATGCACGTGCTCCCGGTCCCGGTGAGCGTTCGCGCTCGCCACGAGGAGATCCAACACCATCACACCTGTCTTCCGGCCAACCTCATCAACAACCGCAAATATGCCCTAGATTCACCTCTAAAGGACACCTAGTTCCGCGATGAGCATGACCTGCAACGGCAGTCGTATTTTTGCTGGCTCTCCTCAAAGCCTTCCATATTGTGGCACTCAAAAGGTTAAGAAAAATTGGTGATCATTGCACCATGTACTGGCTAGTATAACAAAAAAAGTAGTTAGTAACAAGGAATCGACAGTCGTCGCACCAAGCATCCAAAGTCTAGTCGCGGATATACACACGGGCACACGCGCCATATGTGTGTGTGGGCGCGCGCGCTTGTATCACTAGTCTTCATGTGGTTCTAGTATTTGGAAAGTACTGGAGGGTTTCCTTATAAGCTGGTAGTCGTGCCTCTCCCTCGGTGGTATGGGACTAAAATGTCTCGTGCAATGCAAGCGGTTCCTTAATGTGATGTAATACATTTTTCTTCTATTGCCCCCATGATAGTTTAAGAGGTTTCCCCTCTTTCTTTTATTGAGCTTATTGTTTTGGCAAAGGAGATGGCATTTTCTCATTTTTCTAAAATTTGGCTGGACTTCTCCATCTTTTTGGTGGGCCTTAAATTTCATTTATGCTCCACTTTACCACAATCGTAAGTTCATAGACTTCAAATGTATTACAACACAATAAAAGGTTGGTCATTGAAAACAATTTGTGATTTTTAAGTTCTGTGCCAATGAAAATTTACTTGGAATGACCTTACTCAGTCATGACTAGGTAGGCATAGTGGACACTTTATGACATAAACTTTGGTACAAGGATTTTTCGATGCACAATTAGTATTTCTGCTTAGTATAGGGAAATGTCTGGAAAAGACTGGGAGAAACCACTCTAGTGAGCATAGAAACCACAATCATGCATTTTTAGTAGTAATGTTATTGAGAAAACATAAACATGTTGATAACCTACAAACTTCAATACAACCAAGGCAGAATTAAAATTTATCAAACATGTATAAACATGTGCCAAGTCAATCATTTGCCGTTCATTGGGAGATACTTACCACCATAACATGATAGATTTAATAAAATTATGCAACTAATGTGCTTTGTCATCATTGTATAACTCCATATTTGATTAAAGATATGGGCTATCGTAGTTAGAGCATCTCCAATAGATGGTCCATATGTAAAAATAACCAAATTTTGGAGCTTCAAGAGAAAAAGCGCTGCTCCAACAGATGGTCCATATGTAAAAAAAAATTACATCACCGCCTCCCGGAGATGTAAAATTGAAAACTTTGTGATGCAAATTTACATCATGGGATACAAGTGATGTAAAACTGTGGCCACCCATTCACCGCCCCCGCCTTCTGCCCCCGCCATGGCCGAAGCCGAAGACCCCGCCGCCTTCGCCGCCGGCACCGCAGTCGGTGGGCTGACCTGTTGGGGAACGTAGTAATTTCAAAAAAATTCCTACGCACACGCAAGATCATGGTGATGCATAGCAACAAGAGGGGAGAGTGTTGTCTACGTACCCTCGTAGACCGACAGCGGAAGCATTATGACAACGCGGTTGATGTAGTCGTACGTCTTCACGGCCCGACCGATCAAGCACCAAAACTACGGCACCTCCGAGTTTTAGCACACGTTCAGCTCGATGACGATCCCCGGACTCTGATCCAGCAAAGTGTCGGGGATGAGTTCCGTCAGCACGACGGCGTGGTGACGATCTTGATGTTCTACCGTCGCAAGGCTTCGCCTAAGCACCGCTACAATATTATCGAGGATTATGGTGGAGGGGGGCACCGCACACGGCTAAGAGAACGATCACCAAGATCAACTTGTGTGTCTAGAGGTGCCCCCCAGCCCTCGTATATAAAGGAGCAAGGGGGGAGGCCGACCCTTGTGGGCGCGCCAAGGAGGAGGAGTCCTACTCCTAGTAGGAGTAGGACTCCCCTCTTTCCTACTCCTACTAGGAGGGGGAAAGGAAGGGGGAGAGGGAGAAGGAAAGGGGGGCGCCGCCCCCCTTCTCCTAGTCCAATTCGAACCAGAGGGGGAGGGGGCGCGCGGCCCACCCTGGCCGCCCCTCTCTCTCTCCACTAAGGCCCATCAGGCCCATTACTTCTCCCGGGGGGGTCCGGTAACCCTCCGGCACTCCGGTTTTCTCCGAAATCACCCGGAACACTTCTAGTGTCCGAATATAGCCGCTTCCAATATATCAATCTTTATGTCTCGACCATTTCGAGACTCCTCGTTATGTCCGTGATCACATCCGGGACTCCGACCAACCTTCGGTACATCAAAACTTATAAACTCATAATATAAATGTCATCGAAACCTTAAGCGTGCGGACCCTACGGGTTCGAGAACAATGTAGACATGACCGAGACACGTCTCCGGTCAATAACCAATAGCGGAACCTGGATGCTCATATTGGCTCCTACATATTCTTCGAAGATCTTTATTGGTCAGACCACATAACAACATACGTTGTTCCCTTTGTCATCGGTATTTTACTTGCCCGAGATTCGATCGTCGGTATCTCAATACCTAGTTCAATCTCGTTGCCGACAAGTCTCTTTTCTCGTTCCGTAATACATCATCCCGCAACTAACTCATTAGTTGCAATGCTTGCAAGGCTTAGGTGATGTGCATTACCGAGAGGGCCAAGAGATACCTCTCCGACATTCGGAGTGACAAATCCTAGTCTCGAAATACGCCAACCCAACAAGTACCTTCGGAGACACCTGTAGAGCACCTTTATAATCACCCAGTTACGTTGTGACGTTTGGTAGCACACAAAGTGTTCCTCCGGTAAACGGGAGTTGCACAATCTCATAGTCATAGGAACATGTATAAGTCATGAAGAAAGCAATAGCAACATACTAAACGATCAGGTGCTAAGCTTAACGGAATGGGTCATGTCAATCACATCATTCTCCTAATGATGTGATCCCGTTAATCAAATGACAACTCATGTCTATGGTTAGGAAACATAACCGTCTTTAATTAACGAGCTAGTCAAGTAGAGGCATACTAGTGACACTCTGTTTGTCTATGTATTCACACATGTATTATGTTTCCGGTTAATACAATTCTAGCATGAATAATAAACATTTATCATGAATAAGGAAATAAATAATAACTTTATTATTGCCTCTAGGGCATATTTCCTTTAGTCTCCCACTTGCACTAGAATCAATAATCTAGATCACATCACCATGTGATTGTTGGAAATATGCCCTAGAGGCAATAATAAAAGCTTTATTATTATATTTCCTTGTTCATGATAATTGTCTTTATTCATGCTATAATTGTGTTATCCGGAAATCGTAATACATGTGTGAATAACAGACACCAAACATGTCCCTAGTAAGCCTCTAGTTGACTAGCTCGTTGATCAACAGATAGTCATGGTTTCCTGACTATGGACATTGGATGTCATTGATAACGAGATCACATCATTAGGAGAATGATGTGATGGACAAGACCCAATCCTAAACATAGCACAAGATCGTATAGTTCGTTTGCTAGAGTTTTCCAATGTCAAAGTATCTTTTCCTTAGACCATGAGATCGTGTAACTCCCGGATGCCGTAGGAGTGCTTTGGGTATACCAAACGTCACAACGTAACTGGGTGACTATAAAGGTAGACTACGGGTATCTCCGAAAGTGTCTGTTGGGTTGACATGGATCAAGACTGGGATTTGTCACTCCGTATGACGGAGAGGTATCGCTGGGCCCACTCGGTAATGCATCATCATAATGAGCTCAAAGTGACCAAGTGTCTGGTCACAGGATCATGCATTACGGTACGAGTAAAGTGACTTGCCGGTAACGAGATTGAACGAGGTATTGGGATACCGACGATCGAATCTCGGGCAAGTAACATATCGATTGACAAAGGGAATTGCATACGGGGTTGATTGAATCCTCGACATCGTGGTTCATCCGATGAGATCATCGTGGAGCATGTGGGAGCCAACATGGGTATCCAGATCCCGCTGTTGGTTATTGACCGGAGAGTCGTCTCGGTCATGTCTGCTTGTCTCCCGAACCCGTAGGGTCTACACACTTAAGGTTCGGTGATGCTAGGGTTGTGAAGATATGAATATGCAGTAACCCGAATGTTGTTCGGAGTCCCGGATGAGATCCCGGACGTCACGAGGAGTTCCGGAATGGTCCGAAGGTAAAGAATTATATATAGGAAGTGCTGTTTCGGCCATCGGGACAAGTTTCGGGGTCACCGGTATTGTACCGGGACCACCGGAAGGGTCCCGGGGGTCCACCGGGTGGGGCCACCTATCCCGGGGGGGGGGCCCATGGGCTGACATGGGAGGGAACCCAGCCCAAAGTGGGCTGGGGCGCCACTCCCCTAGGGCCCATGCGGCTAGGGTTGAGGGGAAACCCTAGAGGGGGCGCCCCCTTGCTTGGGGGGCAAGCCCCCCACCCTAGGCCGCCGCCCCCCTAGTAGATTCCATCTACTAGGGCCGGCGCCCCCCCCCTAGCACCCCTATATATAGTGGGGGAGAGGAGGGACTTCATACACCAGCCCCTGGCACCTCCCTCTCTCCCCGTTACGTCTCTCTCTCGTAGTATAGGCAAAGCCCTGCTACTGTGACGCCCTGCATCCACCACCACGCCGTCGTGCTGCTGGATCTTCATCAACCTCTCCTTCCCCTTGCTGGATCAAGAAGGAGGAGACGTCTCCCGTCCCGTACGTGTGTTGAACGCGGAGGTGCCGTCCGTTCGGCGCTTGGTCATCGGTGATTTGGATCACGTCGTGTACGACTACATCATCACCGTTCTTTGAACGCTTCCGCACGCGATCTACAAAGGTATGTAGATGCATCCGATGACTCATTGCTAGATGAACTCCTAGATGGATCTTGGTGAAACTAGTAGGAAATTTTTTGTTTTCTACAACGTTCCCCAACAGTGATTAACATCGATAGTTCACATCATCATGTGATTAACACCCATAGTTCACATCGCCATGTGACCAACACCGAAAGGGTTTACTAGATTCAGTAATCTAGGTCACATCGCTATGTGATTAACACCCAAAGAGTACTAAGGTGTGATCATGTTTTGCTTGTGAGAGAATCTTAGTCAACGGGTCTTTCACATTCAGATCCGCATGTATTTTGCAAATTTCTATGTCAACAATGCTCTGCATGGAGCTACTCTAGCTAATTGCTCCCACTTTCAATATGCATCCAGATTGAGACTTAGAATCATCTGGATCAGTGTCAAAGTTTGCATCGACGTAACCCTTTACGACGAACCTTTTGTCACCTCCATAATCGAGAAACATATCCTTATTCAACTAAGGATAATTTTGACCGCTGTCCAGTGATCTACTCCTAGATCACTATTGTACTCCCTTGCCAAAATCAGTGTAGGGTATACAATAGATCTGGTACACAGCATGGCATACTTTATAGAACCTATGGCTGAGGCATAGGGAATGACTTTCATTCTCTTTCTATCTTCTGCCGTGGTCGGGTTTTGAGTCTTACTCAATTTCACACCTTGTAACATAGGCAAGAAATCTTTCTTTGATTGTTCCATTTTGAACTACTTCAAAATCTTGTCAAGGTATGTACTCATTGAAAAAACTTATCAAGCGTTTTGATCTATCTCTATAGATCTTGATGCTCAATATGTAAGCAGCTTCACCGAGGTCCTTCTTGGAAAAACTCCTTTCAAATACTCCTTTATGCTTTGCTGAATAATTCTACATTATTTCTGATCAAGAATATGTCATTTACATATACTTATCAGAAATGCTGTAGTGCTCCCACTCACTTTCTTGTAAATAAAGGCTTCACCGCAAGTCTGTATAAAACTATATGCTTTGATCAACTTATCAAAGCGTATATTCCAACTCCGAGATTCTTGCACCAGTCCATAGATGGATCGCTGGAGCTTGCATATTTTGTTAGCACCTTTAGGATTGACAAAACCTTCTGGTTGCATCATATACAACTCTTCTTTAATAAATCCATTAAGAAATGTAGTTTTTTTTATCTATTTGCCAGATTTCATAAGATGCGGCTATTGCTAACATGATTCGGACAGACTTAAGCATAGATACGAGTGAGAAACTCTCATCGTAGTCAACACCTTGAACTTGTCGAAACCTTTTGCGACAATTCTAGCTTTGTAGATAGTAACACTACTATCAGCGTCCGTCTTCCTCTTGAAGATCCATTTATTTTGTATGGCTTGCCGGTCATCGGGCAAGTCAATCAAAGTCCATACTTTGTTCTCATATATGGATCTCATCTCAGATTTCATGGCCTCAAGCCATTTTGCGGAATCTGGGCTTATCATCGCTTCTTCATAGTTCGTAGGTTCGTCATGGTCTAGTAGCATGACCTCCAGAACAGGATTACCGTACCACTCTGGTGCGGATCTCACTCTGGTTTACCTACGAGGTTCGGTAGTAACTTGATCTGAAGTTATATGATCATCATCATTAGCTTCCTCACTAATTGGTGTAGTAGTTACATGAACAGATTTCTATGATGAACTACTTTCCAATAAGGGAGCAGGTATAGCTACCTCATCAAGTTCTACTTTCCTCCCACTCACTTCTTTCGAGAGAAAACCCTTCTCTAGAAAGGATCCATTCTTAGCAACGAATGTCTTGCCTTTGGATCTGTGATAGAAGTTGTACCCAACTGTCTCCTTTGGGTATCCTATGAAGACATATTTTTCCGATTTGGGTTTGAGCTTATCAGGATGAAACTTTTTCATATAAGCATCCCAACCCCAAACTTTAAGAAACGACAACTTTGGTTTCTTGCCATACCACAGTTCAGATTGTGTCGTCTCAACGGACTTAGATGGTGCCCTTTTTAACGTGAATGCAGCTGTCTTTAATGCATAACCCCAAAAACAATAGTGGTAAATCGGTAAGAAACATCATAGATTGCACTATATCCAATAAAGTACGGTTATGACGTTTGGACACACCATTATGCTGTGGTGTTCCAGGTGGCGTGAGTAGTGAAACTATTTCACATTGTTTTAACTGAAGGCCAAATTCGTAACTCAAATACTCTTCTCCACGATCAGATTGTAGAAAATTTATTTTCTTGTTACGATGATTTTCCACTTCACTCTGAAATTATATGAACTTTTCAATTGTTTCAGACTTCTATTTCATTAAGTAGATATACCCATATCTGCTCAAATCATCTGTGAAGGTCAGAAAATAATGATACTTGTCGCGAGCCTCAATACTCATTGGACTGCATACATTAGTATGTATTATTTCCAATAAGTCAGTTGCTCGCTCAATTGTTCCGGAGAATGGAGTCTTAGTCATCTTGCCCATGAGGCATGGTACGCAAGCATCAAGTGATTCCAAAAGTCCATTAGCATGGAGTTTCTTCATGCGCTTTACACCAATATGACCTAAACGGCAGTGCCATAAATAAGTTGCACTATCATTATTAACTTTGCATCTTTTGGCTTCAATATTATGAATATGTGTATCACTACGATCGAGATCCAACGAGCCATTTTCGTTGGGTGTGTGATCATATAAGGTTTTATTCATGTAAACAGAACAACAATTATTCTCTTACTTACATGAATAACCGTATTTCAATAAACATGATCAAATCATATTCATGCTCAACGCAAACACCAAATAACACTTATTTAGGTTCAACACTAATCCCGAAAGTATAGGGAGTGTGCGATGATGATCATATCAATCTTGGAACCACTTCCCACACACATCGTCACTTCACCCTTAACTAGTCTCTGTTTATTCTGCAACTCCCGTTTTGAGTTACTACTTTTAGCAATTGAACTAGTATCAAATACTGAGGGGTTTCTATGAACACTAGTAGAGTACACATCAATAACATGTATATCCAATATACCTTTGTTCACTTTGCCATCCTTCTTATCCGCCAAATACTTGGAGTAGTTTCGCTTCCAGTGACCAGTTCTTTTGCAGTAGAAGCCCTCAGTCTCAGGCTTAGGTCCAGACTTGGGCTTCTTCACTTGAGCAGCAACTCGCTTGCCGTTCTTCCTGAAGTTCCCCTTCTTCCCTTTGCCCTTTTATTGAAACTAGTGGTCTTGTCAACCATCAAAACTTGATGTTTTTCTTGATTTCTACCTTCGTCGATTTCAGCATCATGAAGAGCTTGGGAATCGTTTCCGTTATCCCTTGCATATTATAGTTCATCACGAAGTTCTAGTAACTTGGTGATAGTGACTAGAGAACTCTGTCAATCACTATCTTATCTGGAAGATTAACTCCCACTTGATTCAAGTGATTGTAGTACCCAGACAATCTAAGCACATGCTCACTGCTTGAGCTATTCTCCTCCATCTTTTAGCTACAGAACTTGTTGGAGACTTCATATCTCTCAACTCGGGTATTTGCTTGAAATATTAACTTCAACTCCTGGAACATCTCATATGGTCCATGACGTTCAAAATGACTTTGAAGTCCCGATTGTAAGCCGTTAAGCATGGTGCACTAAACTATCAAGTAGTCATCATATTGAGCTAGCCAAACGTTCATAACGTCTGCATCTGCTCCTGCAATAGGTCCGTCACCTGGCGATGCATCAAGGACATAATTCTTCTGTGCAGCAATGAGGATAAACCTCAGATCACGGATCCAATCCGCATCATTGCTACTAACATCTTTCAACTTAGTTTTCTCTAGGAACATATCAAAAATAAAATAGGGGAGCTAAGCGCGAGCAATTGATCTACAACATATATATATATATGCAAATACTACCAGGACTAAGTTCATGATAAATTAAAGTTCAATTAATCATATTACTTAAGAACTCCCACTTAGAAAGAGATCCCTCTAATCCTCTAAGTGATCACATGATCCAAATCAACTAAATCATAACCGATCATCACGTGAAATGGAGTAGCTTTCAATGGTGAACATCAATACGTTGATCATATCTACTATATGATTCACGCTCGACCTTTCGGTCTCAGTGTTTCGAGGCCATATGTGCATATGCTAGGCTCGTCAAGTTTAACCTGAGTATTCTGCATGTGCAAAACTGGCTTGCACCCGTTGTAGATGGACGTAGAGCTTATCACACCTGATCATCATGTGGTGTCTGGGCACGACGAACTTTGGCAACGGTGCATAGTCAGGGAGAACACTTTTATCTTGAAATTTAGTGAGAGATCATCTTATAATGCTACCGTCAATCAAAGCAAGATAAGATGCATAAAAGATAAACATCACATGCAATCAATATAAGTGATATGATATGGCCATCATCATCTTGTGCTTGTGATCTCCATCTCCGAAGCACCTCCATGATCGCCATCGTCACCGGCGCGACACCTTGATCTCCATCGTAGCATCGTTGTCGTCTCGCCAATCTTATGCTTCTACGACTATCGCTACCGCTTAGTGATAAAGTAAAGCATTACAGGGCGATTGCATTGCATACAATAAAGCGACAACCATATATGGCTCCTGCCAGTTGTCGATAACTCGGTTACAAAACATGATCATCTCATACAATAAAATTTAGCATCATGTCTTGACCATATCACATCACAACATGCCCTGCAAAAACAAGTTAGACGTCCTCTACTTTGTTGTTGCAAGTTTTACGTGGTTGCTACGGGCTTAAGCAAGAACCAATCTTACCTACGCATCAAAACCACAACGATAGTTTGTCAAGTTGGTGCTGTTTTAACCTTCGCAAGGACCGGGCGTAGCCACACTCGGTTCAACTAAAGTTGGAGAAACTGTCACCCGCAAGCCACCTATGTGCAAAGCACGTCGGGAGAACCGGTCTCGCGTAAGCGTACGCGTAATGTCGGTCCGGGCCGCTTCATCCAACAATACCGCCGAACCAAAGTATGACATGCTGGTAAGCAGTATGACTTATATCGCCCACAACTCACTTGTGTTCTACTCGTGCATATAACATCAAACCATAAAACCTAGGCTCTGATACCACTGTTGGGAAACGTAGTAATTTCAAAAAATTTCCTACGCACACACAAGATCATGGTGATGCATAGCAACAAGAGGGGAGAGTGTTGTCTACGTACCCTCGTAGACCGAAACGGATGCGTTGACGCAACGTAGAGGAAGTAGTCGTACGTCTTCCCGATCCGACCGATCCAAGCACCGTTACTCCGGCACCTCTGAGTTCTTAGCACACGTACAGCTCGATGACACTCCCCGGGCTCCGATCCAGCAAAGCTTCGGGAATGAGTTCCGTCAGCACGACGGCGTGGTGACGATGATGATGTTCTACCGACGCAGGGCTTCGCCTAAGCACTACAACGATATGATCGAGGTGGAATATGGTGGCAGGGGGCAGCGCACACGGCTAAGGAACGATCACGAAGATCAACTTGTGTGTCCTAGGGTGCCCCCTTGCCTCCGTATATAAAGGATCCAAGGGGGGTGCGGCCGTCCCTAGAGGAGGCACGCAGGAGGAGTCCTACTCCTACCGGGAGTAGGACTCCCCTCCCTTTCCTTGTCCAAGTAGGAGAGGTGGAAGGAGAGAAGGAAAAGGGGGGGCGCCGCCCCTTCCTCCTTGTCCAATTCGGACTAGGGGGAGAGGGGGCGCGCGGCCTGCCTTGGCAGCCCCTTCCTCTTCTCCACTTTAGGCCCATGAGGCCCATTAACCCCCCGGGGGGTTCCGGTAACCCCCGGTGCTCCGGTTTTATCCGAAACTTCCCCGGAACACTTCCGGTGTCCGAACATAGTCATCCAATATATCAATCTTTATGTCTCGACCATTTCGAGACTCCTCGTCATGTCCGTGATCACATCCGTGACTCCGAACAACCTTCGGTACATCAAAATGCATAAACTCATAATAACTGTCATCGTAACGTTAAGCGTGCGGACCCTACGGTTCGAGAACAATGTAGACATGACCGGGACACGTCTCCGGTCAATAACCAATAGCAGGACCTGGATGCCCATATTGGCTCCTACATATTCTACGAAGATCTTTATCGGTCAGACCGCATAACAACATACGTTGTTCCCTTTGTCATCGGTATGTTACTTGTCCAAGATTCGATCGTCGGTATCCAATACCTAGTTCAATCTCGTTACCGCCAAGTCTCTTTACTCGTTCTGTAATACATCATCTCACAACTAACATATTAGTTGTAATGCTTGCAAGGCTTATGTGATGTGCATTACCAAGAGGGCCCAGAGATACCTCTCCGACAATCGGAGTGACAAATCCTAATCTCGAAATACGCCAACCCAACATGTACCTTTGGAGACACCTGTAGAGCTCCTTTATAATCACCGAGTTACATTGTGACGTTTGGTAGCACACAAAGTGTTCCTCCGGCAAACGGGAGTTGCATAATCTCATAGTCATAGGAACATGTATAAGTCATGAAGAAAGCAATAGCAACATACTAAACGATCGAGTGCTAAGCTAATGGAATAGGTCATGTCAATCAGATCATTCAACTAATGATGTGATCTCGTTAATCAAATAACAACGCTTTGTTCATGGTTAGGAAACATAACCATCTTTGATTAACGAGCTAGTCAAGTAGAGGCACACTAGTGACACTCTGTTTGTCTATGTATTCACACATGTATTATGTTTCCGGTTAATACAATTCTAGCATGAATAATAAACATTTATCATGATACAAGGAAATAAATAATAACTTTATTATTGCCTCTAGGGCATATTTCCTTCATTAAGGCTCACGGCAAGTATCGTTATTTTCTGAACTTCACAGATGTTTTGAGCAGATATGGGTATATCTACTTGATGAAACATAAGTCTGAAACATTTGAAAAGTTCAAAGAATTTCAGAGTGAAGTGGAAAATCATCGTGACAAGAAAATAAAGTTTCTACGATCTGATCGCGGAGACAAATATTTGAGTTACGAGTTTGGTCTTCAGTTAAAAACAATGTGAAATAGTTTCACTACTCACGCCACCTGGAACACCACAATGTAATGGTGTGTCCGAACGTCATAACCGTACTTTATTAGATATGGTGCGACCTATGATGTTTCTTACCGATTTACCACTATCGTTTTGGGGTTATGCATTAAAGACAGCTGCATTCACGTTTAAAAGGGCACCATCTAAATCCGTTGAGACGACACAATCTGAATTGTGGTTTAGCAAGAAACCAAAGTTGTCGTTTCTTATAGTTTGGGATTGTGATGCTTATATGAAAAGGTTTCATCCTGATAAGCTCAAAACCAAATCGAAGAAATATGTCTTCATAGGATACCCAAAGGAAACTGTTGGGTACACCTTCTATCACAGATCCGAAGGCAAATTCGTTGCCAAGAATGGATCCTTTCCAGAGAAGGAGTTTCTCTCGAAAGAAGTGAGTGGGAGGAAAGTAGAAAACTTGATAAGGTAATTGTACCTTCTCCCTTATTGGAAAGTAGTTCATCACAAAAATCTGTTCTTGTGACTTCTACACCAATTAGTGAGGAAGCTAATGATGATGATCATGTAAGTTCAGATCAAGTTACTACCGAATCTCGTAGGTAAACCAGAGTGAGATCCGCACCAGAGTGGTACGGTAATCCTGTTCTGGAGGTCATGTTACTTGACCATGACGGACCTACGAACTATGAGGAAGCGATGATGAGCCCAGATTCCGCGAAATGGTTTGAGGCCATGAAATCTGAGATATGATCCATGTATGAGAACAAAGTTTGGACTTTGGTTGACTTGCCCGATGATCGGCAAGCAATTGGGAATAAATGGATCTTCAAGAGGAAGACGGACGCTGATAGTAGTGTTACTATCTAAAAAGCTAGAATTGTCGCAAAAGGTTTTTCGACAAGTTCAAGGTGTTGACTACGATGAGAGCTTCACACTCGTATCTATGCTTGAGTCTGTCCGAATCATGTTAGTAATTGCCGCATTTTATGAAATCTGGCAAATGGATAAACAAAACTGCATTCCTTAATGGATTTATTAAAGAAGAGTTGTATATGATGCAACCAGAAGGTTTTGTCAATCCGAAAGATGCTAACAAAATGTGCAAGCTCCAGCGATCCATCTGTGAACTGGTGCAAGCATCTCGGAATTGGAATATACGCTTTGATGAGTTGATCAAAGCATATAGTTTTATACAGACTTGCGGTGAAGCCTGTATTTACAAGAAAGTGAGTGGGAGCACTACAGCATTTCTGGTAAGTATATGTGAATGACATATTGTTGATCGGAAATAATGTAGAGTTATTCTGTAAAGCATAAAGGAGTGTTTGAAAGAAGTTTTTCAAAGAAAGACTTCGGTGAAGCTGCTTACATATTGAGCTCCAAGATCTATAGAGATAGATCAAGACGCTTGATTAGTTTTTTCAATGAGTACATACCTTGACAAGATTTTGAAGTAGTTCAAAATGGAGCAGTCAAAGAAAGAGTTCTTGCCTGTATTACAAGGTGTGAAGTTGAGTAAGACTCAAAGCCCGACCACGGCAGAAGATAGAAAGAGAATGAAAGTCATTTCCTATGCCTTGGCCATAGGTTCTATAAAGTATGTCATGCTGTATACCAGATCTATTGTATACCCTGCACTGATTTGGCAAGGGAGTACAATAGTGATCTAGGAGTAGATCACTGGACAGCGGTCAGAATTATCCTTAGTGAAATAAGGATATGTTTCTCGATTATGGACGTGACAAAAAGGTTCGTCGTAAAGGGTTACGCTGATACAAGTTTTGACACTAATCTAGATGACTCTAAGTCTTGGTCTAGATACATATTGAAAGTGGGCTAGAGTAGCTCCATGCAGAGCATTGTTGACATAGAAATTTGCAAAATACATGTGGATCTGAATGTGGCAGACTGGTTGACTAAGATTCTCTCACAAGCAAAACATGATCATACCTTAGTACTCTTTGGGTATTAATCACATAGCGATGTGAACTAGATTACTGAATCTAGTAAACCCTTTGGGTGTTGGTCACATGGCGATGTGAACTATGGGTGTTAATCACATGATGATGTGAACTATAGATGTTAATCACATGGTGATGTGATCTAGATTATTGACTCTAGTGCAAGTGGGAGACTGAAGGAAATATGCCCTAGAGGCAATAATAAAGTTATTATTTATTTCCTTATATCATGATAAATGTTTATTATTCATGCTAGAATTGTATTAACCGGAAACATAATACATGTGTGAATACATAGACAAACAGAGTGTCACTAGTATGCCTCTACTTGACTAGCTCGTTAATCAAAGATGGTTATGTTTCCTAACCATGGACAAAGAGTTGTTATTTGATTAACGGGATCACATCATTAGATGAATGATCTGATTGACATGACCCATTCCATTAGCTTATCACCCGATCGTTTAGTATGTTGCTATTGCTTTCTTCATGACTTATACATGTTCCTATGACTATGAGATTATGCAACTCCCGTTTGCCGGAGGAACACTTTGTGTGCTACCAAACGTCACAACGTAACTGGGTGATTATAAAGGAGCTCTACAGGTGTCTCCAAAGGTACATGTTGGGTTGGCGTATTTCGAGATTAGGATTTGTCACTCCGATTGTCGGAGAGGTATCTCTGGGCCCTCTCGGTAATGCACATCACTTAAGCCTTGCAAGCATTGCAACTAATGAGTTAGTTGCGGGATGATGTATTACAGAACGAGTAAAGAGACTTGCCGGTAACGAGATTGAACTAGGTATTGGATACCGATGATCAAATCTCGGGCAAGTAACATACCGATGACAAAGGGAACAACGTATGTTGTTATGCGGTCTGACCGATAAAGATCTTCGTAGAATATGTAGGAGCCAATATGGGCATCCAGGTCCCGCTATTGGTTATTGACCGGAGACATGTCTCGGTCATGTCTACATCGTTCTCGAACCCGTAGGGTCCACACGCTTAAGGTTTCGATGACAGTTATATTATGAGATTATGAGTTTTGATGTACCGAAGGAGTTCGGAGTCCCGGATGAGATCGGGGACATGACGAGGAGTCTCGAAATGGTCGAGACGTAAAGATCGATATATTGGACGACTATATTCGGACATCGGAAAGGTTCCGAGTGATTCGGGTATTTTTCGGAGTACCGGGTAGTTACGGGAGAAGCAATGGGCCTTGATGGGCTTTAGTGGGAAGAGGAGAAAGGGCCAAGGGGCTGCTGCGCCCCCCCTCCCCTCTAGTCCGAATTGGACGAGGGAAAAGGGGGCCGACCACCTTTCCTTCTCCTCCACTTCCTTCTCCCTTCCTCCCCTCTTGGTGGACTCCTACTAGGACTTGGAGTCCTAGTAGGACTCCACATCCTGGCCACACCAATTGCCTTGGCCGGCCTCCTCCTCCTCCATCCTTTATATACTGAGGCAAGGGGCACCCCATGAACACAAGTTGATCTTCGTGCTCGTTCCTTAGCCGTGTGCGGTGCCCCCTTCCACCATAGTCCACCTCGATCATATTGTAGCGGTGCTTAGGCAAAGCCCTGCGACGGTAGAACATCAAGATCGTCACCACGCCGTCGTGCTGACGGAACTCCTCCCCGACGCTTTGCTGGATCGGAGCCCGGGGATCGTCATCGAGCTGAACGTGTGCTAGAACTCGGAGGTGCCGTAGTTTCGGTGCTTGATCGTTCGGGCCTTGGAGACGTACGACTACATCAACCAAACACTTCCGTTGTCGATCTACAAGGGTACGTAGATCACACTCTCCCCTTCTCGTTGCTATGCATCACCATGATCTTGCGTGTGCGTAGGAATTTTTTTTGAAATTACTACGTTCCCCAACAGGAACTTGTACTTGTACTTGCGCGGGTTCTCACCCGCTATCTGTGCATCAGTTTCCATTGAGTACTTTAGAAAGTACGCATTCATCTTGTCAAATGTGTATTGAACTATTGCCGTCACGGGTAATCCACGTGCACCTTTGAGCACCCTATTGAAGCATTCGTCCATATTGCTTGTCATTTGACCGTATCTTCGGCCATCTTCATCAAAAGCATGTGCCCACTTGTTCCGGTGTTGAATGTGCCTATTCATAAAGTCTTGACCCCTGTGATCAAGTTTTTTGTGTGTGAGCAATTTGTTCAACAAAGTGGCGAACCGCTTCTCAGAGAAAGCAAGACAACAATCTTGAAGATCATCGGACAACTCCTTAAGGCCACATGCCCTATAGAAGTTCGAACAAAAGTGCCTCATGCACCATCGATGGTGCAACGGAGCATGCCCGGGAATGTCAATCTCCACCGTGTTAAGAATTCCTGCATGCCGATCCGATATGACACAAATTTCCCTTTGAGCGGGTAACACCTTCGTCCTCAAAAGACGCATAAACCACTCCCAGTTTTCATTGTTCTCCGCCTCAACCAAAGCAAATGCCAATGGCAACACCCGGTTATTGGCATCACTTGCTATCGCAACCAACAAGGTGCCCTTGTATTGTCCGATCAAGAACGTGCCATCAATGGCGATGACCGGCCTACAGTGTTCGAAAGCCCTCACGCATTGCTCGAATGCCCAAAATGCATGGCCAAATACTCGGACTTTCTTTCCTTCATAAACCGTTGTTTGGTGCCCATGAGGCTCGACAACATGAACCATGCCCGGGTTTGTGGCGGCCATGGCTAACAACAACCTAGGGATTCGGTTGTATGCTTCCTCCCAAGTACCATACAACATCTTAAATGCGGCTTGCTTTGCCTTCCATGCCTTGCCGTACTTCACCTTGTAATGAAAGATGGCTTTCACAAGGTCAATGACATGTTGGACGCTCATTGTTGGAAGTGTGGATATTGAGTTGGAGAGCCTGTAAGCGATGAACTCGGACGTGAGTTGTCTATGGTCTTGGGACACAATATTGCCATCCACCCTTTTGCCTCGGCACATGTGAGTTGGCACACAACTCACTACGTGCCAAGCGGGACCTCCTTTCCATGGTCTTGCACGCACAATCCACGGACATATTTCATCTTCACATGCACATGCAACCGTGTAGCGCACATTGACGTCCGAGTGCACCACCTTGTGTGGACGATAATGCGTAACCGAGTAGTTGTCGAGCCACATCTTCAATTCCAAGAAGGTTTCGAACTTAGACCCTTTAGCAATCCGGTTCTTGTCGTCTCCCAAATCACGGTGAGAGCTTAGCCTAACCCCAAGAGATATAGATTTGCCACCATCCATAACGGCTTCATCCACGAGACTAACATCCTTGAACAATGGTGTCTTGTGATCCCGACCGAATACCTTCTCGAAAGCTTCGGCCTCCTTCACCGTGAACCCCTCCTCATCAACTTGTTCATCGGGACCTTCGTCATCCGAATCCGATGCATATGCACGGGAAAAAGGGTAGGAATGGTCCATTGTCTCTTGAAAATGATATTTGTCAAGATCACCCACATTGTTGTCATGGAGATCAACTTCATTGTCATCGTCTGCATACTCATCATTGTCCTCTTGCAAAGCTTCATCTTGGTTGTTTGTAAACGGGCTCAATGTTGGCCTCACTTCTTGGGTCAAAATAGGTTCAACAATTTCATCTCGCTTCAAGGGTGGGGGGCTACTAGCAACCAAAGGGGAGGGTTTCCAGTTCAAGTCCAAATGCAAATTTGAATCAACCTTCTTCGTTGCAAATAACTCAAGAGCCTTGTCAAGTGAATCGGCCACCGTTTCCTTGTATGCAACCCAATGTTGCTCCGAGTTGATACGCATTGTCTTCCAACGGATGTGCATTCCAAAACCTACATAATGCCTTCCCTCCAACTCAACGATATCACTAGGGTCCATCCAATTCAAATCTTTCCTCACTTGTTGCAAGAGCTCCGCATAGCTAGGACTACTATCAAACACCATATCTAGCTCATCCGGATCCGGTTCAATATTGCCTTTCAAGAAGGCGTCTTTGTCCCCATGATGAACAAACACACATGTTCTTCCCATCCCTATAAGCATTCAAACAACACAACGTAACATTGCTTCCATGAGTACTAATTTAAGGATTAACACGGAATACAAACCCTAATATATATATATCAAACAACAACCCTAACCCTAACCATAACCCTAACCCTAACCATAACCCTAACAATAACCCTAACCCTAGCACCAACATAAGAACACCCATAAGAGTAACCCTAACATACTAACAAAGCCTAATCATAGGAAATTGGCAAACAAAGATCTCACATCTCCATGCAAATCTCTAGATCCAAACAAAACTAGGGTTTCCCCAAACTAGCATTACTTGGATCAAAACAAGGGGATCAGAGAAGATTACCTTGAGGGAGGGTATGACTTCGAAATCCACGGACAAATTCTTCAAATTTGCAAGTTTTGGGAGAGGATTTGAGAGGGGGAGAGAGTGAAAGAGGGGGCAAAGCTCGGGTTGGGGGGGGGGGGGGGGGGGGGGGGGGGGGGGGGGGGCCAAGCCGCTGGATAAGTCACAGTGCAGCGCCTACGGGCCGGGCGCTGCACATTACATGTGTGGCGCCTAGCTCGGAGGCGCTGCACTATTGGGTGCGGGCCCAAGGGCTGCCACGGTGGACAGGCGTGCAACGCCCCAGAGCTGGGCGTTGCACCGTAGGGTGTGGCGCCTGCGTGGCGGGCGCTACACAAAAGGGTTAGTGCTGTGAAATAGTTTCACGGGCGGTTCATTCCATAAATTGATTTCGTCCCAAGGTCAAAATTGTCAAATTTGCCACTCGCATCGTCCACATCTACTGGTACACCATTGCCCTGATGATTCTAGGTCTCAAAACTAGGATCTGATGACCGATCGACCACACGAGGTGTGCCATAGTTATAGTACGCCAGGGGTGCGTACGTGCCTTTGGTGACAGGTTTGGCATGCACCGTGGATCACGGAAATTCTATCAACTCTACATAGTCCATACCATATCTACACATAGTCCATACCATATCTTCGCAAATTCCATAATTGCATATAACTAACCTCTACTCCTAATGGAGCAGTTGGTAGTCTCGCTTTCAGGTTTTTTTCGTCCCACCTTCCATGGTTTTTTTGGTACCTCCTCCCACATTCATTGGTTTTTTTTCGTAGATTTTTTTCGTCCCCTCCCCCACTTCATCGGTTTATTTTCGCGTCACCCTCTCACACAACGAAAGAAATCTGAACAGATTCCATAGTGGTGCAAGTTATTTAGTAATATAGAATCAATCACGAACAATCTCTAAAGATCAAATCTAAATTAATTAACCTTACCTTAAATCACTCAATCACATTAATTAGAAAACAAATAATTGATTTTCAGAAAAATCACTCAATCACATTAACCTTACCTTCACTCACGGATGGTAATCAATCTCCAAATAAAGGAAACAATACATCGAGGGAGCAGCAAATAAACTCCCTTTCTTATGACATGTATATGGTATTCCCTTCCCTCTCCGTTGTCGAGCATTCTTAATTCTCGAGGCTGATGCTTGGGCTGCATCACCGAGGACGGCGAGGCCAGGTGCCGCGGCACCGCGTTGGCCGCGGCCGGTGAAGGGGGCGAAAAAGGGCGGCTTCCCTGGCCCTGGCCATGACCGTGGCCCTGGGAGTTGGTGCGGTGGAAGCGGCACTTGAAGGACCCGGCGTGGGTGGCCGGCGCGCAGACGCACTTGGAAGCGGGCCCGTGGCCCGCGTCGGACGGCGCCGACGCCGACCAGGGCCACCTCCTCCGCGTATTCTTGGAGCTGTGGCTGGCTGATTTACATGAAATTAATTCCCTTAGTTGTGGTGGCAAATATAATACACATAATCCATATTATTATGCACTAGCGTGTGTGTATGTGAAATAGATGGATTTTGGTCCCGTACCCAATAAGATAGATATGTGTGTGTGTATATTAGAGAGAGAGAGGGAGAGGGGGAGAGAGAGTGAGGAACAGGGAGGGATATAGTGTGTATGTGAGGATTTGATGGTAAAAAAGGTCGCCAATATCACTTGATATGTATGAGAATATTAATATTGAACTCTTAAATTTAATGTGGCCTCGCTGCAACGCACGGGCGTTCTTCTAGTTAAGCTACAGTATGCCAGAGGTGCGTGCAATGACACATATACCATGGCATACCGCGAGAACATCTCTAATAGAAGATCTAGATGTAAAAATACAACTTTTGCATCTTCAGAGGCCAAAAACGTTGCTCCAACAGATGGTGTAGATGTAAAAAAACGTTGTTTTGGGCTTGTCCTGCTGTGCCCCCAGCGTGACTTTATGACTTGATTGTACTCTGTACTGATGTGTTGGATGCTTGGTTCGTTGCTTTATAATATAAAGTGGGGGAAACCTTTTTTCTTAAAAAAATACGTCTGCGCCTCCCGAAGATGTAAACTACAATACTTACATCTCCACCTATAGGAGATGTATATTTGCCAACCGCCGCTTCCTTTCACTTCCCTCCCTTCTTCCATCCACCTCCCGCCGAACCGCCGCCGTCGGGCGCCCGCCCCCTCGCCAGATCCGGCCCCGCCGTCGTGCGCCGCCTAACGCCGCGAATCGGCCTCGTCCCCGCTCGATTCGTCCTCTTCTCCTCACCGCCTAGTCAGCCTCATCGCCGCCCGATTCATCGCCCCCGCCGTTCCTCCGCCGGCCACACTCCGTCGCTGTCCCACCCTACTTCCGGCCGCCGCCACACGCCGTGGTTCCGCCACCCGATTCGTCACACCGACCCTCCTCTGCCGGCCCCAATCCCCCGCCACCCCAATCCAGCTCCGTCCACAACGCCCCGCCCCGTCGCTACGTCGCCTTGCCCCGCGGCCGCACCGACCCGCCCCGCCGTCGCCATGCTGTCGAGGAAGACCCCGAGGGGCAAGACGGGGTTCTTCGGCGTGAGGGCGAAGCCTTCCGACAGCTTCGGGCAAGATTTTAGCGACGTCGGCCGCCGCTATTGGCTCGGGACCTACCCCACTGTCCACGAGGCCGCACGTGCGTACGACGTGGCGGTGTGGCGTGCCGGGAGGCCGAAGAAGGACCTCAACTTCCCGGAGATCAAGACCCAGGCAGCTGCGGAGTTGCTCATGCCGGGAGGCATTCGCATGGAGGAGATCACGGCGAAGAAGAAGAAGAAGAAGAAGAAGAGAGGCCCGCCATTGTTTGAAATGAAGTAATAGTTGAATTTGCTATGTTTAAAATATAGGTTTCAAATGAAATAGTAGTTGAAGTCTAGTTTTACATCTCCATTTGCATCTTCTATTGGAGTTGCTCTTTTAAACTCCGTTTTGCATCATCTGTTGGAGTTGGCATTTTTTTAAGATGCAAAAAGCACTTTTTGAAGATGTAAATTATACAACACCTAGTTTTACATCTTAAAATTTGCATCTTCTATAGGAGATGCTCTAACTTCGCAATTAAACCTAGAATTACCTAAATTTATATGGATTATGTTCCATATCTTTTGGGCAAAGCAACTCTAGCGCGTGCATGGAGTGGAATTATGGCAATGTATGTCATTCTATCCGGAAGATTGGTCGAATCTTGAGAAATCAGTTCTTCCAAATTTGAAAGATTGTGATGTTCATCTTGTAGTGGCAGTGTACATCTTTTTGCTGAGCTAGCTAGTGGAAAAGCTCCAACCTGCAACCACACCATCAAGGGACATGATTATACCATGGGGTATTATCTTGTCGGTGGTATCTATTGTTTGTGGTCAATATTTGTGAAGACCGCCAGTAACCCAAAAGGCAGGAAACAATCTATTTTTGCCCAAGCACAAGAAGCATGCTGAAAGAATATTGAAAGGGCATTTGGTGTGTTGCAAACTCGGTTTGTCATTGTTCGAGGTCCTGCTTGCTTCTGGGATAAGAAATCCCTCTCAAATATCATGAGTGCATGTGTAGTTCTACACAACATAATCATCGAGGATGAGAGGGATTTAAACTTAGAGTTTTACTATGAAAATATTGGTTCGTGTCAAGCCTGCCAGGAATCCAGATCAAATCAATGCATTTCTTGAGACCTACTAGAAGATTCAGGACAATGCCACACACACCCAGCTCCGTAATGATCTCATTGAGCACCAGTGGCAACTGTATGGGAGATAGACTCCCATTTTATTCATTTGATCTTATTTGTATTCATGTGTGATTTGAACAATTCTTTTTATTCCGGACCATTTGATTGTTTTAATTATTCACATTTGAGCAGTTGTTGTAATTGAGATGATGTATGATGTTAAAAGATTTCATTTATATTGTCGTTGTATTGAGATTTTATTGTTTGGAGATACAAACTTGGGCAGCCCGGTGCATATTGGAGAGGTGGAGAGAGCCCCGGGCGGCCACATGGATGAGATGGTCTCCCGATGGTGTTCGCTCTGTGGCCGGTGCCTAGTATAGCAAATGTATAACTTTTTTTGACATGTTTACTGCAAGTAAAAAAAGTACGGGTTTGCTATTTTTCAATCAACTGAAATTCAATTCGCTTTCATTCAAATATGTGGTTGTTCAAACTCGCGCGGAGATTCACGCTGGGAGATGGCGCTTCTCGGCTGGTTTTGTCATGACGGGCATGTTTTTCTTTTCGGGTGAGCCCGTTATGGTCTGTTTTGGTATGCTGTCTTCCCCCTTTTGTTTCTGAAATTTCATTTCCCCACTTCCATTCGAAAAGGGTAGAGAGAGAGAGAGAGAGAGAAACCTACAGCTGCGGAGGAGGTGAGAGCGCAGGAGGCGATTTCTTCACAATTCATGCGATTTCTTAGTCTTCTTCAGTTTGATTTCCGCTCCGGTTCCTCATGGTTTCGTTTTGTTGTCGTCGGCTTCCCCCATTTCCCACTGGATTTCATGTTTCTGTGCTCAATCCTTTCCAGATCTGTTGTTTGCTTCGATTCACTGGCGTTTGTTCAAGATATATGTGTTTGTGTGGATGCAGCGGTGGATGTACATGTAGGTACCGATGCAGATATTTGAATCCCATGTTGTTTGATGTTAGTTGCATTCGTTCGATTCCGCTAGCATTTGATGTAGATGCAGGCGGTCGATTCGTCTGTTCTGGTCTTTCTTTGTTGTAGATGTAGAGTTTGATAGTTTTAGCAGTGGGTCCCTTTCTAGTGTTATGTATTTTGAGGTGATTTTTGGTTATCCCCTTGTAGTGGTTTGTTGTTTGATCCCCTGGTCGTCTAATTTGTTTTAGACCCCCCTACTCATTTGATTTTATGTTGGCCCTTTTGATATAGATGTAGGTGGATCAATCCCCTGGCCTTTTGAGTCTCATGGTCTTTTGTGTGGATGTATGTGTTTATTTCCCCTTTGACTTTTGTGTTTCACAGTTTCAGTTTGTATAAGGGGCTTTCATGCTGAGTGTTCCAATGTAGTGTTCACTTGCAACCGCTGCGGTGAGCTGTTGATACTTTTAGTAGCTTAGAAATTTAGGTTGGTACTGTATTCAGGTTCTGTAATCTGCACTTTAGTGCTATGTAATTAGTGTTCAGGTAGGCAGGTAGCTTTCTCATTGCTTTTTACAGTTTGTTCTATGCTTCCTAGTTATTTGTAGTTGGTATCCTCGTAGAGTTGATGGCCAGGTGTTTTTTGCCTTTAGTTTAGTGCCTTATTTATTTATGTCATTTATTGTTTTATTTTTCATCATGCTAGTGAGTTCAGAAGTTTGTAGTTGTCACGCCCCAAGACCGGGCCTAGCCGAGACAGCCGCCGCGTGCCTATAGACCAGAGGCCTATAGTCACGCAAGGCATGATAAAGCAGGCATTAACCAATAGTGGATCACAAAAGCTCATATATTAACTATACAAATTCCTTTACATTTACAGATAGCCAAAATAAATGATATTCTCTAGCCGTTTCCCACCCATTGGTCCAACCTATTCTTCGACGACATCTTCTCGGCATGCTTAAGTTACATTGTCTGCATCTAGAAAACAACAGAGAAAGTAAGGGTGAGTACGACAAGTCATACTCAGCAAGTAGGTACTTCACTATTCAACAAGAGTAGAATTTAAGGATATTGATACAGTAACAACAGGTTGACTGTATCTAAAGGAGCATAAATAACGTGACAAATTGCTGGGGCCAATTTCATTGGAAATAGGTAAAAGAACATCATAACCGGATATAATGAAAATGGACCAAGAAATCATTGGCATCACACATGACCGCAAGCTTCCCAACCCGGGAGTCACAGGGGTGAAATTTCACACTTTTACGCTCTTAAGAGGGGGTACTTCGACGTCGACAGCCTCGACTAGAACCACACAGGTTCTAGAAAAGCAGAGCTCTTGTATCCACTAAGACCCGGACGCCTGGACCCACTGATGTCGGTCACTCCTACGGATCCATCACCGACACGTTCCTGAACAAGGTCCGTCCTTAGCGGAGAACTCAGACAGTCCCATACCTGAACTGTGACCGGTACAATATGTTTGCCGTCGTGACACCAATATAGATGGATGCATGTTTGAATCAACGATAGGATCATTGAAATATTAGTCAAAGACAATACACTCATGACTTTTCATGAGTTCCTCCAAAATACTCCGATTCCATCAACAAATGGATTATGAGGAAAACACATCCCACTCTCAAGGATCAACACAGGATCAACAAGGATCAACAAGGATCAAGGTGCAATAATATTACTAGATAATCAAGGAAGACAACAATAAGGCGAGATCAGGGAGTTTAGCAAAGCAGCTACTTGCCTAGATATTAGAAATTATTCTTCATGGCATCAGATAAATATTTCCTCCGATCGACCGCTGGTATATAACGCCGCATCAGTTATCATAGTATATTTATGTTCTACACATAGCATATACAGCGTGATTATCCCTTCTATGCAGTGGATGCAACATCTCCTCCTCGCTCTGCCCTCTCATCTGAACTCAGGTTCTATGCGTCTCTCTCCTTCTCCCAATAGTGTGTGAGGTGCGAAGTGAGCAGCAGCAGCAAACAACTATATATAGGGAGCGAGCACAACCTAAGCACACTCAAATATCTAGCCGCAGTGACCCTTTGGCCCTTGACCCTTCAGGTTGACCTTTTGAGTTGGTAAAAAGTCACTAGCCGACGCCCCTTCCAGTGAAGAAATACAACTGGCCCTTGAACCTGACCATGTAGCAATTCCACGTAGATGGCTCGAGCTTCCTAGCCATTCCTATGCTGCCAGCGCATGTATGCATGTGTCCATGCAGATAAATATCTTCCGACTATCACATCTCCCTTGGCCAAACATAACACAACTCCATTGATGTGAAGCCACGTCGCCTCTCTCATGCATAGGATTTTACTTAGCTTGTAAGGATAGTACATACGTGTGCATTCTCATCATTACATGCATGCACATCTTCTAGTATTTGGCCATCTTCTCATTACTAGCTAGCCTGTACTATTCACTAATTTGTATTACTTTGCATGCTAATGCCATAACGTGAGTGCATGGATGCTAGTCTATGTGCACATATACATACTTACTTAGTGTGTAATTATATCCATCTAATATTTTATGCATGCAAAAATGACAGTTCTATTTTAATTGCTTGAATCAATAATCTAGCATATCTTATTTGCTCAAATATTTTATGTTAAACAGATAATAGAAATTTAATTACTCATCTTAATTTAAATTAATAACCAAAAAATATGGGTTATTACAGTAGTATCTTTTAAATTTGTATCACCCTAGTGAATTCCATAATTTTTCAGTACCGCGGGTTCCATAAGAAAGTAGCGCTAGTTCCATGTTTTCCAATAGTTTCTCGTATTTATTTTCTATGCATAATTTTGATTTACTTTTGTGTGCCGGAGAGTCAAAATAAATATAGTTATTCATACTAACTTATACATTTTGTGAACTAAACATTTTTCTAAAATCATGATCATATTGAATATATTATGTAACTAAAATAGTATTTTGTAATAAAAGTTGCATTATTGTTTCTTTTCAGTACATTGCGCGTTAGATTTTTATAGAACCAAATCATATTAAATGTGAGAAAATAAGGAACAAAGAAATTGCATGGCTCTTAGCTTAATTTGCCACACTTGCATACATGTTGTTTCTAAATGCATTGTGCCTTAAAAAATATTTAAACCATATCCTATAAGAAAATAAAAGTTCACATTCCTCCTCGGTTTATTCTGTTACACTTTGGATGAATATAGTTTGCCTGACTTTGTGTTCATCCTTAAATAACTTAGTATAGATATCTAAAGTGTTTGGTATAAGAAATATCTTGAAAACAATCTATGGCTTGTAGATATAGGAAAATAGGAAAAAAAATCTAAAGCATATTTATCATGTTTACGAAGAACTCGTCACTGAATCATTTGCATGTTGCATTATCTTTTTTCTGGTCAAATGTGTCTTGCATATTGCAATAGGTTCGACAAATCTATTGATGGCATATGGTAATTAAATAGCACCATTGTAGCTAAGATGACCTTCAGTACAACATGTAGGGCACTCAGTTGAAGGTATGCTAGTGGTCTAACTAGACTAGGCATCGCCACTCAGTTTATTTGTTTTGCAGTCGAGCAACCCCTTCTCCATGTCGGGGCATAGTTGGTGTTTGATCATTGAGGTATTAAATCCTATGGCAACACCTCTGTCCCAATGGTGGGGGTTGGGGAGAAGTAAGAGCGTCTCCAATAGATATTTTGGTGCTCCAAACCGATGATGTAAAAATTTGAAGCACCAAAAAATGCTTTTTAAATCTTCGAAAAAGGCTCAACTCCAACAGATAGTCTAAAACGGAGATGTAAATAAATGAGCAACTCCAACAGATGGTTCAAAACAAAGATGTAAAACCGGTCGGCAGCCGCGCGACTATTGTTCAGCCTCTGTACAGCCGCGGTTTTGCATTCAAATATCACTTAAAATTTGAAATAAAGTGCATCGTCATCATAGTTCAAATCCTAACAGAAGTGCATCATCATCATCATAGTTTGAAATCCCTCTACCAAAAGTGCAATGTCCCAAAGTTTTTCAGCCTACAACTTAAAATGCACATGAATATCATTCATGCGGGTCATCAACACCACCGGTGTTGCGAACGATCATCATCATCATCACCGGCTTCTTTGTCGACGTTGTGAAGCAGTGAAGCAACGTTGCCGAGAGCACGACCGGAAGCACCTTCATTGCCTCCCATGCCGGTCATGTTGCCGCCATAGCCACCTCCATAGCCACCCATCATGTTGCCACAAAAGCCACCTCCCATACTGGTCATGTTGCCTCCGAAGCCACCTCCCATGCCACCAAAGCCACCTTCCATGTTGCCACCGAAGCCACCTGCCATGTTTCCGCCAAATGCACCATTCATGGCACCTCCCATCATGTTCATGTAGCCACCCATGTCACCTCCCATGCCTCCTCCCATCATCATTTGCCTCATGAGCATTTGCTTTTTCATGAGCATTTCATCCCGAGAAAGTTCAACATAGGCCTTTGCCTTGGGATCAAGAGTAGATGTGTCCATGAACATAAACTTGAGTGCCTTCTCCTCGACCATCTTCATCTCCTCGGCCGCGGCCTTTTTCTCCTGTAGGTCCACCTTCCTCTCCTCGGGTGCCGCCCTCTTCTCTTTGGCCGCCACCCTCTGAAGGAAATATGCCCTAGAGGCAATAATAAAGTTATTATTTATTTCCTTATTTCATGATAAATGTTTATTATTCATGCTAGAATTGTATTAACCGGAAACATAATACATGTGTGAATACATAGACAAACATAGTGTCACTAGTATGCCTCTACTTGACTAGCTCGTTGATCAAAGATGGTTAAGTTTCCTAGCCATAGACATGAGTTGTCATTTGATTAACGGGATCACATCATTAGGAGAATGATGTGATTGACTTGACCCATTCCGTTAGCTTAGCAATCGATCGTTTAGTATGTTGCTATTGCTTTCTTCATGACTTATACATGTTCCTATGACTATGCGATTATGCAACTCCCATTTACCGGAGGAACACTTTGTGTGCTACCAAACGTCACAACGTAACTGGGTGATTATAAAGGAGCTCTACAGGTGTATCCAAAGGTACTTGTTGGGTTGGCGTATTTCGAGATTAGGATTTGTCACTCCGATTGTCGGAGAGGTATCTCTGGGCCCTCTCGGTAATGCACATCACTTAAGCCTTGCAAGCATTGCAACTAATGAGTTAGTTGTGAGATGATGTATTACGGAACGAGTAAAGAGACTTGCCGGTAACGAGATTGAACTAGGTATTGAGATACCGACGATCGAATCTCGGGCAAGTAACATACCGATGACAAAGGGAACGACGTATGTTGTTATGCGGTCTAACCGATAAAGATCTTCGTAGAATATGTAGGAGCCAATATGGGCATCCAGGTCCCGCTATTGGTTATTGACAAGAGAGGTGTCTCGGTCATGTCTACATAGTTCTCGAACCCGTAGGGTCCACACGCTTAACGTTCGTTGACGATATAGTACTATGAGTTATGTATGTTGGTGACCAAATGTTGTTCGGAGTTTTGGATGAGATCACAGATATGACGAGGAACTCCGGAATGGTCCGGAAGTAAAGATTGATATATGTGGATACTAGTGTTTGATCTCCGGAAAGGTTCCGGAATCCATCGGAAGGGGTTCCGGATGTTTCCCGAAATGTTTGGGCACGAGAACACTTTATCTGGGCCAAAGGGGAAAGCCCACGAGGTTTTTGGAAAGCGCAAAAGGAAGTTTTGCGGAGTCCAGGGGCCAGATGCCAGGGTCCCTGGCGTCTGGGTCCAGACGCCGGGAACCCTGGCGTCTGGCCCTGGAGTCCGAGAAGGACTCTTGCCTTTCGGGTGAAACCGACTTTGTGGAGGCTTTTACTCCAAGTTTCGACCCCAAGGCTCAACATATAAATAGAGGGGTAGGGCTAGCACCCAAAAGACATCAAGAAACACCAAGTCGTGTGCCGGCAACCCCGTCTCCTCTAGTTTATCCTCCGTCATAGTTTTCGTAGTGCTTAGGCGAAGCCCTGCGAAGATTGTTCTTCACCAACACCGTCACCACACCGTCGTGCTGCCGGAACTCATCTACTACTTCGCCCCTCTTGCTGGATCGAGAAGGCGAGGACGTCACCGAGCCGAACATGTGCAGAACTCGGAGGTGCCGTGCTTTCGGTGCTTGGATCGGTCGGATCGTGAAGACGTATGACTACATCAACCGCATTGATATAACGCTTCCGCTTACGGTCTACGAGGGTACGTAGACAACACTCTCCCCTCTCGTTGCTATGCATACCATGATCTTGCGTGTGCGTAGGAAATTGTTTGAAATTACTACGTTCCCTAACACCCTCTGCTACCTCTTGAGCACTGCGTTGGATTTCCCCGAAGAGGAGAGGATGATGCAGAAAAGTAGCGTAAGTATTTCCCTCAGTTTTTGAGAACCAAGGTATCAATCTAGTAGGAGGCCACGCGAGAGTCCCTTGTACCTACACAAAAACAATAGCTCCCTTCACGGTCACTTACGAGAGTGAGATCTGATAGAGATGATAGATAATATTTTTGGTATTTTTGGTATAGAGATGCAAAGTAAAAAGTAAAAGGTAAAGTAAAAAAGCAAAGCAATAATAAAGTGATGGAGATTGATATGATGAGAATAGACCCGGGGGCCATAGGTTTCACTAGTGGCTTCTCTCAAGAGCATAAGTATTTCTACGGTGGGTGAACAAATTACTGTTGAGCAATTGACAGAATTGAGCATAGTTATGAGAATATCTAGGTATGATCATGTATATAGGCATCACGTCCGTGACAAGTAGACCGACTCCTGCCTGCATCTACTACTATTACTCCACTCATCGACCGCTATCCAGCATGCATCTAGAGTATTAAGTTAAAAACAGAGTAACGCCTTAAGCAAGATGACATGATGTAGAGGGATAAATTCATGCAATATGATATAAACTCCATCTTGTTATCCTTGATGGCAACAATACAATACGTGCCTTGCTGCCCCTTCTGTCATTGGGAAAGGACACTGCAAGATTGAACCCAAAGCTAAGCACTTCTCCCATGGCAAGAAAAAAACCAATCTAGTAGGACAAACCAAATTGATAATTCGAAGAGACTTGCAAAGATAACCAATCATACATAAAAGAATTCAGAGAAGATTCAAATATTATTCATAGATAGACTTGATCATAAACCCACAATTCATCGGTCTCAACAAACACACCGCAAAAAGAAGATTACATCGAATAGATCTCCACGAGAGAGGGGGAGAACATTGTATTGAGATCCAAAAATAGAGAAGAAGCCATCTAGCTAATAACTATGGACCCGAAGGTCTGAGGTAAACTACTCACAATTCATCAGAGAGGTTATGATGATGTAGAGGCCCTCCGTGATGACGGCCCTCTCTGGCGGAGCTCCGGAACAGGTCCAAGATGGGATCTCATGGATACAGAAAGTTGCGGCGCTGGAATTAGGTTTTTTTTGCTCCGTTTTTGATCATTTGGGGGTATGTTGGTATATATAGGAGGAAGGAGTACGTCGGTGGAGCTCCGAGGGGCCCATGAGGCAGGGGGCGCGCCCTAGGAGGGTGCGCCCCCCACCCTCGTGACCGCCTCTTGGCTTCCTTGGAGTAGGGTCCAAGTCTCCTGGATCACGTTCGGTGAGAAAATCACGTTCCCGAAGATTTCATTCCGTTTGGACTCCGTTTGATATTTCGTTTCTTCGAAACACTGAAATAGGCAAAAAACAGCAATTCTTGGCTGGGCCTCCGGTTAATAGGTTAGTCCCAAAAATAATATAAAAGTGGAAAATAAAGCACAATATAGTCCAAAACAGTAGATAATATAGCATGGAGCAATCAAAAATTATAGATACGTTGGAGACGTATCAGGCATCCCCAAGCTTAATTCCTGCTCGTCCTCGAGTAGGTAAATGATAAAAAGAGAATTTTTGATGCGGAGTGCTACTTGGCATAATTTCAATGTAAATCTTCTTAATTGTGGTATGAATATTCAGATCCAAAAAATTCAAGACAAAAGTTCATGTTGACATAAAAAAATAATACTTCAAGCATACTAACAAAGCAATTATGTCTTCTCAAAATAACATGGCCAAAGAAAGCTATCCCTACAAAATCATATAGTCTTGCTATGCTCTATCTTCACCACACAAAGTATTTAAATCATGCACAACCCCGATGACAAGCCAAGAAATTGTTTCATACTTTAACATTTTCAAAACTTTTTCAATCTTCACGCAATACATGAGCGTGAGCCATGGATATAGCACTATATGTGGAATTGAATGGTGGTTGTGGAGAAGACAAAAAAAAGAGGGGAAGATAGTCTCACATCAACTAGGCGTATCAACGGGCTATGGAGATGCCCATCAATAGATATGAATGTGAGTGAGTAGGGATTTCCATGCAACGGATGCACTAGAGCTATAAGTATATGAAAGCTCAACAAAAGAAACTAAGTGGGTGTGCATCCAACTCGCTTGCTCACGAAGACCTAGGGCAAATTGAGGAAGCCCATCATTGGAATATACAAGCCAAGTTCTATAATGAAAATTTTCCACTAGTATATGAAAGTGACAAAATGAGAGACTCTCTATCATGAAGATCATGGTGCTACTTTGAAGCACAAGTGTGGTAAAAGGATAGTAACATTGTCCCTTCTCTCTTTTTCTCTCATTTTTTATAATTATTTTATTTGGGCCTTTTCTCTTTTTTTATGGCCTCTTTTCTCTCTTTTTTTTATTTTTCGTCCGGAGTCTCATCCCGACTTGTGGGGGAATCATAGTCTCCATCATCTTTTCCTCACTTGGGACAATGCTCTAAAAATGATGATCATCACACTTTTATTTTTCTTACAACTCAACAATTACAACTCAATACTTAGAACAAAATATGACTCTATATGAATGCCTCCGGCGGTGTACCGGTATATGCAATGAATCAAGAGTGACATGTATGAAAGAATTATGAACGGTGGCTTTGCCACAAATACGATGTCCACTACATGATCATGCTAGCAATATGACAATGATGGAGCGTGTCATAATAAACGGAACGGTGGAAAGTTGCATGGCCATATATCTCGGAATGGCTATGGAAATGCCATGATAGGTAGGTATGGTGGCTGTTTTGAGGAAGGTATATGGTGGGTGTATGATATCGGCGAAAGGTGCGCGGTATTAGAGAGGCTAGAAATGGTGGAAGGATGGGAAAAAGTGCGTATAATCCATGGACTCAACATTAGTCATAAAGAACTCATATACTTATTGCAAAAATCTAGAAGTTACCAAAGCAAAGTATTACGCGCATGCTCCTAGGGGGATAGATAGGTAGGAAAAGACCATCGCTCGTCCCCGACCGCCACTCATAAGGAAGACAATCAATAAATAAATCATGCTCCGACTTCATCACATAACGGTTCACCATACGTGCATGCTACGGGAATCACAAACTTTAACACAAGTATTTCTTAAATTCACAACTACTCAACTAGCATGACTCTAATATCACCATCTTCATATCTCAAAACAATTATCAAGCATCAATCTTTTATTAGTATTCAACGCACTCAAGAAAGTTTCACAAATCTTGAATACCAAGCATATTATTATTAAGCGAATTACCATGCTATTAAAGACTCTCAAAATAATCTAAGTGAAGCATGAGAGATCAATGGTTTCTTTAAAACAAATCCACCACCGTGCTCTAAAAGATATAAGTGAAGCACATAGAGCAAAATTATAAAGCTCAAAAGATATAAGTGAAGCACAAGAGCAAAACTATATAGCTCAAAAGATATAAGTGAAGCACATAGAGTATTCTATCAATTTCCAATTTTTGTATAGCTTTCTCAAAAGGTGTGTACAGCAAGGATGATTGTGGCACACTAACAAACAAATACTCAAATAATACAAGACGCTCCAAGCAAAACACATATCATGTGGTGAATAAAAATATAGCTCCAAGTAAAATTACCGATGGAAGTAGACGAAAGAGGGGATGCCTTCCGGGGCATCCCCAAGCTTTGACTTTTTGGTGTCCTTAGATTATCTTGGGGGTGCCATGAGCATCCCGAAGCTTAGGCTCTTGCCAATCCTTGCTCCATAATCCATCAAAAGAATTCACCCAAAACTTGAAAACTTCACAACACAAAACTCAATAGAAATCTCGTGAGCTCCGTTAGCGAAAGAAAACAAAAGACCACTTCAAGGTACTGTAATAAACTCATTATTTATTTATATTGGTGTTAAACCTACTTTATTCCAACTTTTCTATGGATTATAAACTATTTTACTAGCCATAGATTCATCAAAATAAGCAAACAACACACGAAAAACAGAATCTATCAAAAACAGAACAGTCTGTAGTAATCTGTAACTAACGCAAACCTCTGGAACTCCAAAAAATCTACCAAAATAGGAAGACCTAGACAATTTGTTTATTGATCAGCAGCAATTGGAATCAGTATTTTATCACGTTCTGGTGATTTTGACAATTCGGGCACTGAGCACAAAGTTTCTGGAAATTACAGCAAGATCAAATAACTATCTTCCAAGAAGATCCTATAGGTCTAACTTGGCACAAACACTAAATTAAACATAAAACCACATCTAAACAGAAGGTAGATGGATTACTTATTCCTAAACAGAAGAAAAAACAAAAAAACTAATAATAAAATTGGGTTGCCTCCCAACAAGCGCTATCGTTTAACGCCCCTAGCTAGGCATAAAAGCGAGGATAGATCTAGGTATTGCCATCTTAGATAGGCAATTCTTCAATGATGCATCTACCTTCCTTAGGAATTTTCTTCTTTCTAGTAATTATCAAACTTTTAGGCACAAGATCGAAAAAATCATTGGTAGCAAATGGTTCCTTAATGATAGCAAAAAGATCGGGATGAATACTTATAGATTTAAGATCCGCAGTTTCATTACTAGAGGATTCACCCTTATTTTTAGGAACATACATAAGCTTGGAAATTTTAGTAGGAGGACTTGGAGTATTCTTTACGGAAGAAAAAGCGGTTCCCAAGTTTGTAATGATACCCTCAAGTTTATCGATGCTAGTGGAATCTAGATTTATTTTCTCGTTAACTATGGGTTCCTTTTCCTTAAGATTTTTCAAAGTCATTCCTACCTTAGATCCATATTGGGTAATTTGATTGTGGATCTTTTTATCTAGATTTTCAATTGATTCGATGGTAGCAACTTTATTTTCAATAATTTCAAGCCTTTGCATAACATGCTCCAAAGTTAACATAGTTCCATTAACCAAAAGAGGTGGTAAGCCAAATAAATCTATCATAGCATTATAAGAATCAAAAGTATGGCTACCCAAGAAATTCCCTCTGGTAATGGTATCAAGGATATATCTATACCAAGGACTAGCACCTACATAAAAATTGCGAAGAAGAACTGAAGTAGATTGCTTCCTGGTAGATCTGTTTTGAGCATTGCAAATTCTATACCAAGCATCTTTTAGATTTTTCCCCTCCCTTTGTTTAAAATTTAGAACTTCATTCTCGGGAGACAACGGAGAAGATATAAGACTAGCCATGACGACAAGGCAAGCGAGAAAAAGGCAAACGGAAAAGAGAGGGCGAATAAAACGGCAAGGGTGAAGTGGGGGAGAGGAAAACGAGAGGCAAATGTCAACTAATGTAATTCAGGAGATAGGGATTGTGATGGGTACTTGGTATGTTGACTTTTCCACAGACTCCCCGGCAACGGCGCCAGAAATTCTTCTTGCTACCTCTTGAGCACTGCGTTGGATTTCCCCGAAGAGGAGAGGATGATGCAGCAAAGTAGCGTAAGTATTTCCTTCGGTTTTTGAGAACCAAGGTATCAATCCAGTAGGAGGCCACGCGAGAGTCCCTCGTACCTACACAAAAACAATAGCTCCTCGCAACCAACGTGATTAGGGGTTGTCAATCGCTTCACGGCCACTTACGAGAGTGAGATCTGATAGAGATGATAGATAATATTTTTGGTATTTTTGGTATAGAGATGCAAAGTAAAAAGTAAAAGGTAAAGTAAAAAGCAAAGCAATAATAAAGTGATAGAGATTGATATGATGAGAATAGACCCGGGGGCCATAGGTTTCACTAGTGGCTTCTCTCAAGAGCATAAGTATTTCTACGGTGGGTGAACAAATTACTGTTGAGCAATTGACAGAATTGAGCATAGTTATGAGAATATCTAGGTATGATCATGTATATAGGCATCACGTCCGTGACAAGTAGACCGACTCCTGCCTGCATCTACTACTATTACTCCACTCATCGACCGCTATCCAGCATGCATCTAGAGTATTAAGTTAAAAACAGAGTAATGCCTTAAGCAAGATGACATGATGTAGAGGGATAAATTCATGCAATATGATATAAACCCCATCTTGTTATCCTCGATGGCAACAATACAATACGTGCCTTGCTGCCCCTTCTGTCACTGGGAAAGGACACCGCAAGATTGAACCCAAAGCTAAGCACTTCTCCCGTGGCAAGAAGAAAACCAATCTAGTAGGCCAAACCAAATTGATAATTCGAAGAGACTTGCAAAGATAACCAATCATACATAAAAGAATTCAGAGAAGATTCAAATATTATTCATAGATAGACTTGATCATAAACCCACAATTCATCGTTCTCAACAAACACACCGCAAAAAGAAGATTACATCGAATAGATCTCCACGAGAGAGGGGGAGAACATTGTATTGAGATCCAAAAAGAGAGAAGAAGCCATCTAGCTAATAAATATGGACCCGAAGGTCTGAGGTAAACTACTCACACTTCATCGGAGAGGCTATGATGATGTAGAAGCCCTCCGTGATGATGGCCCTCTCCGGCGGAGCTCCGGAACATGCCCCAAGATGGGATCTCGTGGATACAGAAAGTTGCGGTGGTGGAATTAGGTTTTTTTGCTCCGTTTCTGATCGTTTGGGGGTACGTAGGTATATATAGGAGGAAGGAGTACGTGGTGGAGCTCCGAGGGGCCCACGAGGCAGGGGGCGCGCCCCCCACCCTCGTGACCGCCTCTTGGCTTCCTTGGAGTAGGGTCCAAGTCTCCTGGATCACGTTCGGTGAGAAAATCACGTTCCCGAAATTTTCATTCCGTTTGGACTCCGTTTGATATTCCGTTTCTTTGAAACACTGAAATAGGCAAAAAAAACAGCAATTCTGGGCTGGGCCTCCGGTTAATAGGTTAGTCCCAAAAATAATATAAAAGTGGAAAATAAAGCCCAATATAGTCCAAAACAGTAGATAATATAGCATGGAGCAATCAAAAATTATAGATACGTTGGAGACGTATCACCCTCCGCCGCTTGGCCGCACTCCTCTCCTCTATTTCCTTGAGCTTCAACATTCTTTTTTCTTCGGTATACTCTTTCCTCGCCGTGACAATGGCACCAAATCCTTCCTTGAGATCATTGTCTCCAGCCTTGGTTCCCTTTGCTTTCTTGTTTCCATCGGGCCTATAAGATTTTGTCGCGGAGTGAGGAGTGGGGCTCCTATCCTCACCGGCAACATCTTCTTCATCCTCAATCACCACACTCTTCTTCTTCGAAGCATCAAAAGTCTCTCTAGTTTTCCACTTCTCCTCATCCTTGAGCTCTTTGTAGCAATGATGAAAAGTGAAAGCTTTTCCTTTCTTTTTCTTCTTCTCGCCTTTCATGTTCCTCTCTCGAAACAATCCTTGGGCAATCATTTTCTACAATAAAACAACCAACACGTCATCATCAAAATGTGGAACAATCTAATATTTGAGAAAGCACGCATGAAGAGGAAATATTTACCAAGTCACTATCACCGCAACCACTTGGGTTCATGCGAGCAACATTTGACAAGCAACCAACCCACTTTTGGCATTCGACATTGATGGTGGACCAACGTTGTCAAAGAGAGTCGCTCGAACAGAAGTGACCACTTGTGTTGCGCTCATCGACGTAATCCTTGATGCGTTGACAATAGGTGCTTACTGTTTGGTCACTTCCAACGGATGCATCTTGAGAGACTTTCTTCCATGTGGTGCATATCAACACATCCTCCGCATTGGTATAATTTCCACTTCTTCCCTTCGCAACAAAGCCCTTATCGTCCTTGTCAAGATTGCCATCATCATATTGGGTTTCATATTCGTGTGACACATACTCGTGCGACACATAATCATCATTTGCCACATTTGTGGCATGCAAAAAAGCTTCATCGTCAAGACTACAATTGAACGTACAAACATTCAACATCACATTCAATTTGAAACAACAAACGAGAGCACAAAATAATGTTTTTACCTTTGCAACATATCATCGAACATGTTGGAGGCGGTGGCCGTTGGAGTGGCCACATCTTCCTGCACGGCCGGCGGTGGCGGCGGCGGGGGGGGAGGAATGGCTCCTTGGCTACTGGAGGACACCGCCGGCCGTGGCTACGAGTCGGCGGCCCGAGCCACCCCGGTTGCCTTCGAGATTTTGGACGGCCATGATTCGCCGGCCGTTTGGCTCTGCCTCGTGCCTTCGTCGCCTTTGTAGGAACTGCCGGTGCGGTGGCGACCGGCTGGGGCGCGTGAATCTGGGGCGGCGGGCAGGGGGCGGCGGCATAGACGCGGCGGCGGAGGGCGAGTTCTCCACGGCGGCAGTAGAGGCGGCGACATGGGTCAGCCCACCGACTGCGGCGGCATGGACGCAGCGGCGGAGCACGAGTTCACCACGGCGGCAACGGAGGCGGCGACGTGGGTCATGAAGGAAATATGCCCTAGAGGCAATAAAAAAGTTATTATTTATTTCCTTATTTCATGATAAATGTTTATTATTCATGCTAGAATTGTATTAACCGGAAACATAATACATGTGTGAATACATAGACAAACAGAGTGTCACTAGTATGCCTCTACTTGACTAGCTCGTTAATTAAAGATGGTTATGTTTCCTAACCATAGACATGAGTTGTCATTTGATTAACGGGATCACATCATCAGGAGAATGATGTGATTGACATGACCCATTCCGTTAAGCTTAGCACCTGATCGTTTAGTATGTTGCTATTGCTTTCTTCATGACTTATACATGTTCCTATGACTATGAGATTATGCAACTCCCGTTTACCGGAGGAACACTTTGTGTGCTACCAAACGTCACAACGTAACTGGGTGATTATAAAGGTGCTCTACAGGTGTCTCCGAAGGTACTTGTTGGGTTGGCGTATTTCGAGATTAGGATTTGTCACTCCGAATGTCGGAGAGGTATCTCTGGGCCCTCTCGGTCATGCACATCACCTAAGCCTTGCAAGCACTGCAACTAATGAGTTAGTTGCGGGATGATGTATTACGAAACGAGAAAAGAGACTTGCCGGTAACGAGATTGAACTAGGTATTGAGATACCGACGATCGAATCTCGGGCAAGTAAAATACCGATGACAAAGGGAACAACGTATGTTGTTATGCGGTCTGACCGATAAAGATCTTCGAAGAATATGCAGGAGCCAATATGAGCATCCAGGTTCCGCTATTGGTTATTGACCGAAGACGTGTCTCGGTCATGTCTACATTGTTCTCGAACCCGTAGGGTCCGCACGCTTTAGATTTCGATGACATTTATATTATGAGTTTATAAGTTTTGATGTACCGAAGGTTGTTCAGATTCCCGGATGTGACCACGGACATAACGAGGAGTCTCGAAATGGTCGAGACATAAAGATCGATATATTGGACGGCTATATTCAGACACCAGAAGTGTTCCGGGTGATTTCGGAGAAAACCGGAGTGCCGGAGGGTTACCGGAACCCCCCCCCCCCGGGGGAAAGTAATGGGCCTTATGGGCCTTAGTAGAGAGAGAGAGGGGCGGCCAGGGTGGGCCGCGCGCCCCCTCCCCCTCTGGTCCGAATTGGACTAGGAGAAGGGGGGCGGCGCCCCCCTTTCCTTCTCCCTCTCCCCCTTCCTTTCCCCATCCTAGTAGGAGTAGGAAAGAGGGGAGTCCTACTCCTACTAGGAGGAGGACTCCTCCTCCTTGGAGCGCCCACAAGGGCCAGCCGGCCTCCCACCTTGCTCCTTTATATACGAGGGCAGGGGGGCACCTCTAGACACACAAGTTGATCTTGGTGATCGTTCTCTTAGCCGTGTGCGGTGCCCCCCTCCACCATAATACTCGATAATATTGTAGCGGTGCTTGTGCTTAGGCGAAGCCCTGCATCGGTAGCATCATCATCACCGTCACCACGCCGTCGTGCTGACGAAACTCTCCATGAAGCTTTGCTGGATCGGAGCTCACGGGATCGTCATCGAGTTGAACGTGTGCAGAACTCGGAGGTGCTCGTGCGTTCGGTACTTGGATCGGTCGGATCATGAATACATTACGAACTACATCAACCGCGTTGTGCTAACGCTTCCGCTATTCGGTCTACGAGGGTACATGGACAACACTCTCCCCTCTCATTGCTATGCATCACCATGATCTTGCGTGTGCGTAGGAATTTTTTTGAAATTACTACGTTCCCCAACAGTGGCATCCGAGCCAGGTTTTATGCGTAGATGTCATATGCACGAGTAGAACACAAGTGAGTTGTGGGCGATATAAGTCATACTGCTTACCAGCATGTCATACTTTGGTTCGGCGGTATTGTTGGATGAAGCGGCCCGGACCGACATTACGCGTACGCTTACGCGAGACTGGTTCTACCGACGTGCTTTGCACATAGGTGGCTGGCGGGTGTCAGTTTCTCCAACTTTAGTTGAACCGAGTGTGGCTACGCCCGGTCCTGAAGGTTAAAACACTAACTTGACAAACTATCGTTGTGGTTTTGATGCGTAGGTAAGAATGGTTCTTGCTCAGCCCGTAGCAGCCACGTAAAACTTGCAACAACAAAGTAGAGGACGTCTAACTTTTTGCAGGGCATGTTGTGATGTGATATGGTCAAAGGACATGATGCTAAATTTTATTGTATGAGATGATCATTTTTGTAACCGAGTTATCGGCAACTGGCAGGAGCCATATGGTTGTCGCTTTATTGTATGCAATGCAATCGCCCTGTAATGCTTTACTTTATCACTAAGCGGTAGCGATAGTCGTAGAAGCATAATGGCGAGACGACAACGATGCTACGATGGAGATCAAGGTGTCGCGCCGGTGACGATGGTGATCATGACGGTGCTTCGGAGATGGAGATCACAAGCACAAGATGATGATGGCCATATCATATCACTTATATTGATTGCATGTGATGTTTATCTTTTATGCATCTTATCTTGCTTTGATTTGACGGTAGCATTATAAGATGATCTCTCACTAAATTTCAAGATAAAAGTGTTCTCCCTGAGTATGCACCGTTGCCAAAGTTCGTCGTGCCGAGACACCACGTGATGATCGGGTGTGATAAGCTCTACGATCTACAACGGGTGCAAGCCAGTTTTGCACACGCAGAATACTCGGGTTAAACTTGACGAGCCTAGCATATGCATATATGGCCTCAGAACACTGAGACCGAAAGGTCGAGCGTGAATCATATAGTAGATATGATCAACATAGTGATGTTCACCATTGAAAACTACTCCATCTCACGTGATGATCGGACATGGTTTAGTTGATTTGGATCACGTGATCACTTAGATGATTAGAGGGATGTCTATCTAAGTGGGAGTTCTTAAGTAATATGATTAATTGAACTTTAATTTATCATGAACTTAGCACCTGATAGTATTTTGCATGTCTATGTTGTTGTAGATGAAATGGCCCGCTGCTGTTCCGTTGAATTTTATGTGTTCCTAGAGAAGCTAAGTTGAAAGATGATGGTAGCAAATTACAGACTGGGTCCGTAACTTGAGGATTATCCTCATTACTGCACAAAAGAATTACGTCCTGGAAGCACCTGTAGGTGCCAGGCCTGCTGCAGAGCACACCAGATGTTATGAACGTCTGGCAGAGCAAAGCTGATCACTACTCGATAGTTCAGTGTGCCATGCTTTACGGCTTAGAACGGACTTCAACGATGTTTTGAACGTCATGGAGCATATGAGATGTTCCAGGAGTTGAAGTTAATATTTCAAGCAAATGTCCGTGAAAGAGATATGAAAGTATCTATCAGCTGCAAGATGGAGGAGAATAGTTCTGTCATGTACAATATACTCAGAATGTCTGGGTATACAATCACTTGACTCAACTGGGAGTTAATCTTCATTGATATGTCATTGACAGAATTCTTCAATCACTGCCACCAAGCTACAAGAGCTTCGTGATGAACTATAATATGCAAGGGATGAATAAGACAATTCCCGAGCTCTTCGCAATGCTAAAGGCTGCGGAGGTAGAAATCAAGAAGGAGCATCAAGTGTTGATGGTCAATAAGACCACCAGTTTCAAGAAAAAGGGCAAAGGGAAGAAGAAGGGGAACTTCAAGAAGAACAGCAAGCAAGTTGCTGCTCAGGAGAAGAACCCAAGTCTGGACCTAAGCCTGAAGACTGAGTGCTTCTACTGCAAACAGACAAGTCACTGGAAGCGGAACTGCCCCAAGTATTTGGCGGATAAGAAGGATGGCAAGGTGAACAAAGGTATATGTGATATACATGTTATTGATGTGTACCTTACTAAGTAGCTCGCAGTAGCACCTGGGTATTTGATACTGGTTCTGTTGCTAATATTTGCAACTCGAAACAGGGACTACGGATTAAGCGAAGATTGGCTAAGGACGAGGTGACGATGCGCGTGGGAAATGGTTCCAAAGTCGATGTGATCGCCGTCGGCACACTACCTCTACATCTACCTTCGGGATAGTTATTAGACCGAAATAATTGTTATTTGGTGCCAGCGTTGAGCATGAACATTATATCTGGATCTTGTTTGATGCGAGACGGTTATTCATTTAAATCTGAGAATAATGGTTGTTCTATTTATATGAGTAATATCTTTTATGGTCATGCACCCTTGAAGAGTGGTCTATTTTGATCGATAGTAGTGATACACATATTCATAATGTTGAAGCCAAAAGATGCAGAGTTGATAATGATAGTGCAACTTATTTGTGGCACTGCCGTTTGGGTCATATTGGTATAAAGCGCATGAAGAAACTCCATACTGATGGACTTTTGGAATCACTTGATTATGAATCACTTGGTACTTGCGAACCATGCCTTATGGGCAAGATGACTAAAACTCCGTTCTCCGGAACTATGGAGCGAGCAACAGATTTGTTGGAAATCATACATACTGATGTATGTGGTCCGATGAATATTGAGGCTCGCGGCGGGTATCGTTATTTTCTAACCTTCACAGATGATTTGAGCAGATATGGGTATATCTACTTGATGAAACATAAGTCTGAAACATTTGAAAAGTTCAAAGAATTTCAGAGTGAAGTGGAAAATCATCGTAACAAGAAAATAAAGTTTCTACGATATGATCATGGAGGAGAATATTTGAGTTATGAGTTTGGTCTTCATTTGAAACAATGGAATAGTTTCGCAACTCACGCCACCGGAACACCACAGCGTAATGGTGTGTCCGAACGTCGTAATCGTACTTTACTAGATATGGTGCGATCAATGATGTCTCTTACTGATTTACCGTCTATCTTTTGGGGTTATGCTTTAGAGACGGCGCATTCACGTTAAATAGGGCACCATCAAAATCCGTTGAGACGACGCCTTATGAACTGTGGTTTGGCAAGAAACCAAAGTTGTCGTTTCTTAAAGTTTGGGGCTGCGATGCTTATGTGAAAAAGCTTCAACCTGATAAGCTCGAACCCAAATCGGAGAAATGTGTCTTCATAGGATACCCAAAGGAACTGTTGGGTACACCTTCTATCACAGATCCGAAGGCAACATCGTTGCTAAGAATGGATCCTTTCTAGAGAAGGAGTTTCTCTCGAAAGAAGTGAGTGGGAGGAAAGTAGAACTTGATGAGGTAACTGTACCTGCTCCCTTATTGGAAAGTAGTTCATCACAGAAACCAGTTCCTGTGACACCTACACCAATTAGTGAGGAAGCTAATGATGATGATCATGAAACTTCAGATCAAGTTACTACCTGAACCTCGTAGGTCCATGTAACTTCAGATCAAGTTACTACCGAACCTCGTAGGTAAACCAGAGTAAGATCCGCACCAGAGTGGTACGGTAATCCTGTTCTGGAGGTTATGTTACTAGACCATGACGAACCTACGAACTATGAAGAAGCGATGGTAAGCGCAGATTCCGCAAAATGGCTTGAGGCCATGAAATCTGAGATGAGATCCATGTATGAGAACAAAGTATGGACTTTGATTAACTTGCCCAATGATCGGCGAGCCATTGAGATTAAATGGATCTTCAAGAGGAAGATGGACGCTGGTAGTAGTGTTACTATCTACAAAGCTAGAATTGTCGCAAAAGGTTTTCGACAAGTTCAAGGTGTTGACTACGATGAGAGTTTCTCACTCGTATCTATGCTTAAGTCTGTCCGAATCATGTTAGCAATTGCTGCATTTTATGAAATCTGGCAAATGGATAAACAAAACTACATTCCTTAATGGATTTATTAAAGAAGAGTTGTATATGATGCAACCAGAAGGTTTTGTCAATCCTAAAGGTGTTAACAAAATGTGCAAGCTCCAGCGATCCATCGATGGACTGGTGCAAGCATCTCAGAGTTGGAATATACGCTTTGATGAGTTGATCAAAGCATATAGTTTTATACAGACTTGCGGTGAAGCCTGTATTTACAAGAAAGTGAGTGGGAGCACTACAACATTTCTGATAAGTATATGTGAATGACATATTGTTGATCGGAAATAATGTAGAATTATTCTGCAAAGCATAAAGGAGTGTTTGAAAGGAGTTTTTTCAAAGAAAGACCTCGGTGAAGCTGCTTACATATTGAGCATCAAGATCTATAGAGATAGATCAAAACGCTTGATGGGTTTTTTCAATGAGTACATATCTTGACAAGATTTTGAAGTAGTTCAAAATGGAACAGTCAAAGAAAGAGTTCTTGTCTATGTTACAAGGTGTGAAATTGAGTAAGACTCAAAGCCCGACCAAGGCAGAAGATAGAAAGAGAATGAAAGTCATTTCCTATGCCTCAGCCATAGGTTCTATCAAGTATGTCATGTTGTGTACCAGATCCATTGTATACACTACACTGTGTTTTACAAGGGAGTACAATAGTGATCTAGGAGTAGATCACTGGACATCGGTCAAATTATCCTTAGTGGAATAAGGATATGTTTCTCGATTATGGAGGTGACAAAAGGTTCGTCGTAAAGGGTTACGTCGATGCAAATTTTGACACTGATCCAGATGACTCTAAATCTCAATCTGGATACATATAGAAAGTGGGAGCAATTAGCTAGAGCAGCTCCGTGCAGAGCATTGTAGACATAGAAATTTGCAAAATACATACGGATCTGAATGTGGCAGACCCGTTGACTAAACTTCTTTCACAGGAAAAACATGATCACACCCTAGTACTCTTTGGGTGTTAATCACATAGCGATGTGAACTAGATTATTGACTCTAGTAAACCCTTTGGGTGTTGGTCACATGAAGATGTGAACTATGGGTGTTAATCACATGGTGATGTGAACTATTCGATGTTAACTGTTGGGGAACGTTGCAGAAAACAAAAAATTTCCTACTCGTTTCACCAAGATCATCTAGGAGTTCATCTAGCAACGAGTCATTGGATGCATCTACATACCTTTGTAGATTGCGCACGGAAGCGTTCAAAAGAACGGTGATGATGTAGTCGTACACGACGTGATCCAAATCACCGATGACCAAGCGCCGAACGGACGGCACCTCCGCGTTCAACACACGTACGGGACGGGAGACGTCTCCTCCTTCTTGATCCATCAAGGGGGAAGGAGAGGTTGACGAAGATCCAGCAGCACGACGGCGTGGTGGTGGATGCAGGGCGTCACAGTAGCAGGGCTTCGCCTATACTACGAGGAAGAGAGACATAATGGGGAGAGAGGGAGGCGCCAGGCGCTGGTGTATCAAGTCCCTCCTCTCCCCCACTATATATAGGAGGGCCAAGGGGGGTGGTGCGCAGCCTAGGAGATCTAATCTCCTAGGTGCGGCGGCCAGGGGAGGGTTTCCCTCCCCCCCAAGGCACCTCGGGGTGCCTTCCACCACTTGGACTCTTCCTTTGTGGAAACCCTAGGCGCATGGGCCTAGTGGGGCTGGTGCCCTTGGCCCATGTAGGCCAAGGCGCACCCCCTACAGCCCATGTGGCCCCCCGGGACAGGTGGCCCCACCCGGTGGGCCCCCGGGACCCCTCCGGTGGTCCCGGTACAATACCGGATGACCCCGAAACTTGTCCCGATGGCCGAAACAGCACTTCCTATATATAATTCTTTACCTCCGGACCATTCCGGAACTCCTCGTGACGTCCGGGATCTCATCCGGGACTCCGAACAACATTCGGGTTACTGCATATCTATCTCACTAACCCTAGCGTCACCGAACCTTAAGTGTGTAGACCCTACGGGTTCGGGAGACATGCAGACATGACCGAGACGACTCTCCGGTCAATAACCAACAGCGTGATCTGGATACCCATGTTGGCTCCCACATGCTCCTCGATGATCTCATCGGATGAACCACGATGTCGAGGATTCAATCAACCCCGTATACAATTCCCTTTGTCAATCGGTATGTTACTTGCCCGAGACTCGATCGTCGGTATCCCAATACCTCGTTCAATCTCTGTTACCGGCAAGTCACTTTACTCGTACCGTAATGCATGATCCCGTGACCAACACTTGGTCACTTTGAGCTCATTATGATGATGCATTACCGAGTGGGCCCACTGATACCTCTCCGTCATACGGAGTGACAAATCCCAGTCTTGATCCCGTGCAACCCAACAGACACTTTCGGAGATACCCGTAGTCTACCTTTATAGTCACCCCAGTTACGTTGTGACGTTTGGTATACCCAAAGCACTCCTACGGCATCCGGGAGTTACACGATCTCATGGTCTAAGGAAAAGATACTTTGACATTGGAAAACTCTAGCAAACGAACTATACGATCTTGTGCTATGTTTAGGATTGGGTCTTGTCCATCACATCATTCTCCTAATGATGTGATCTCGTTATCAATGACATCCAATGTCCATAGTCAGGAAACCATGACTATCTGTTGATCAACGAGCTAGTCAACTAGAGGCTTACTAGGGACATGTTTGGTGTCTGTTATTCACACATGTATTACGATTTCCGGATAACACAATTATAGCATGAATAAAGACAATTATCATGAACAAGGAAATATAATAATAAAGCTTTTATTATTGCCTCTAGGGCATATTTCCAACAGTCTCCCACTTGCACTAGAGTCAATAATCTAGTTACATTGTGATGAATCGAACACCCATGGAATTCTGGTGTTGATCATGTTTTGCCCTAGGGAGAGGTTTAGTCAACGGATCTGCTACATTCAGGTCCGTATGTACTTTACAAATCTCTATGTCTCCATCTTGAACATTTTCACGAATGGAGTTGAAGCGACGCTTGATGTGCCTTGTCTTCTTGTGAAACCTGGGCTCCTTGGCAAGAGCAATAGCTCTAGTGTTGTCACAGAAGAGCTTGATCGGCCCCGACGCATTGGGTATGACTCCTAGGTCGGTGATGAACTCCTTCACCCATATTGCTTCATGTGCTGCCTCCGAGGCTGCCATGTACTCCGCTTCACATGTAGATCCCGCCACGACGCTTTGCTTGCAACTGCACCAGCTTACTGCCCCACCATTCAAAATATACACGTATCCGGTTTGTGACTTAGAGTCATCCAGATCTGTGTCGAAGCTAGCGTCGACGTAACCCTTTACGACGAGCTCTTCGTCACCTCCATAAATGAGAAACATTTCCTTAGTCCTTTTCAGGTACTTCAGGATATTCTTGACCGCTGTCCAGTGTTCCTTGCCGGGATTACTTTGGTACCTTCCTACCAAACTTACGACAAGGTTTACATCAGGTCTGGTACACAACATGGCATACATAATAGAACCTATGGCTGATGCATAGGGGATGACGCTCATCTCTTCTATATCTTCTGCCGTGGTCGGACATTGAGCTGAGCTCAATTTCATACCTTGCAACACAGGCAAGAACCCCTTCTTAGACTGATCCATATTGAACTTCTTCAATATCTTATCAAGGTATGTGCTTTGTGAAAGACCTATAAGGCGTCTCGATCTATCTCTATAGATTTTGATGCCTAATATATAAGCAGCTTCTCCAAGGTCCTTCATTGAAAAACTCTTATTCAAGTAGGCCTTGATGCTGTCCAAGAGTTCTATATCATTTCCCATCAAAAGTATGTCATCTACATATAGTATGAGAAATGCTACAGAGCTCCCACTCACTTTCTTGTAAACGCAGGCTTCTCCATAAGTCTGCGTAAACCCAAACGCTTTGATCATCTCATCAAAGCGAATGTTCCAACTCCGAGATGCTTGCACCAGCCCATAAATCGAGCGTTGGAGCTTGCATACCTTGTCAGCATTCTTAGGATCGACAAAACCTTCTGGCTGCATCATATACAATTCTTCCTTAAGGAAACCATTAAGGAATGCCGTTTTGACGTCCATTTGCCATATCTCATAATCGTAGAATGCGGCAATTGCTAACATGATTCGGACGGACTTTAGCTTCGCTACCGGTGAGAAAGTCTCATCGTAGTCAACCCCTTGAACTTGTCGATAACCCTTAGCGACAAGTCGAGCTTTATAGATGGTCACATTACCATCCGCGTCAGTCTTCCTCTTAAAGATCCATTTATTTTCTATGGCTCGCCGTTCAACGGGCAAGTCAGTCAAAGTCCATACTTCGTTTTCATACATGGATCCTATCTCGGATTTCATGGCTTCTAGCCATTTGTCGGAATCCGGGCCCGCCATCGCTTCTTCATAGTTCGAAGGTTCACCGTTGTCTAACAACATGATTTCCAAGACAGGGTTGCCGTACCACTCTGGTGCGGAACGTGTCCTTGTGGACCTTCGAATTTCAGTAGGAGCTTGATCAGAAGTATCTTGATCATTATCATTAACTTCCTCTCTAGTCGGTGCAGGCACCTCAGGAACATTTTCTTGAGTTGCGCCATTTTCCGGTTCAAGAGGTAATACTTCATCAAGCTCTACTTTCCTCCCACTTACATCTTTCGAGAGAAACTCTTTCTCTAGAAAGGACCCATTCTTGGCAACAAAGATCTTGCCTTCGGATCTGAGGTAGAAGGTGTACCCAATAGTTTCTTTTGGGTATCCTATGAAGACGCATTTTTCCGACTTGGGTTCGAGCTTTTCAGGTTGAAGTTTCTTGACATAAGCATCGCATCCCCAAACTTTTAGCAACGACAACTTAGGTTTCTTCCCAAACCATAATTCATACGGTGTCGTCTCAACGGATTTCGACGGAGCCCTATTTAAAGTGAATGCGGCAGTCTCTAAAGCATAGCCCCAAAAAGATAGCGGTAAATCGGTAAGAGACATCATAGATCGCACCATATCTAATAGAGTGCAATTACGACGTTCGGACACACCGTTACGCTGAGGTGTTCCAGGCGGCGTGAGTTGTGAAACTATTCCACATTTTCTTAAGTGTGTGCCAAATTCGTGACTCAAGTATTCTCCTCCACGATCTGATCGTAGAAACTTGATTTTCCTGTCACGTTGATTCTCAACCTCACTCTGAAATTCCTTGAACTTTTCAAAGGTTTTAGACTTGTGTTTCATTAAGTAGATATACCCATATCTACTCAAATCATCAGTGAGGGTGAGAACATAACGAGAGCCACCGCGAGCCTCAACACTCATTGGACCGCACACATCAGTATGTATGATTTCCAATAAGTTGGTTGCTCGCTCCATTGTTCCTGAGAACGGAGTCTTGGTCATTTTACCCATGAGGCATGGTTCGCACGTGTCAAATGATTCATAATCAAGAGACTCTAAAAGTCCATCTTCATGGAGCTTCTTCATGCGTTTGATACCTATGTGACCAAGGCGGCAGTGCCACAAATATGTGGGACTATCATTATCAACCTTACATCTTTTGGTACTCACATTATGAACATGTGTAGTATTACGTTCGAGATTCATAAAGAATAAACCATTCACCATAGGAGCATGACCATAAAACATATCTCTCATATAAATAGAACAACCATTATTCTCGCATTTAAATGAGTAGCCATCTCGAATTAAACGAGATCCCGATACAATGTTCATGCTCAAAGCTGGCACTAAATAACAATTATTAAGGTTTAAAACTAATCCCGAAGGTAGATATAGAGGTAGTGTGCCGACGGCGATCACATTGACCTTGGAACCATTCCCGACGCGCATCGTCACCTCGTCCTTTGCCAGTTTCCGCTTATTCCGCAGCCCCTGCTTTGAGTTACAAATGTGAGCAACTGCACCGGTATCAAATACCCAGGAGCTACTACGGACACTAGTAAGGTACACATCAATTACATGTATATCACATATACCTTTTGTTTTGCCGGCCTTCTTGTCTGCTAAGTATTTAGGGCAGTTCCGCTTCCAGTGACCGCTTCCCTTGCAATAAAAGCACTCAGTCTTGGGCTTGGGTCCATTCTTTGGCTTCTTCCCGGCAGCTTGCTTGCCGGGCGCGGCAACCTCCTTGCCGTCCTTCTTGAAGTTCTTTTTACCCTTGCCTTTCTTGAACTTAGTGGTTTTATTGACCATCAACACTTGATGTTCCTTCTTGACTTCTACCTCCGCTGATTTCAGCATTGAGAACAACTCAGGAATGGTCTTTTGCATCCCCTGCATGTTGAAGTTCATCACAAAGCTCTTGTAGCTTGGTGGAAGCGACTGGAGGATTCTGTCAATGACCGCATCATCCGGGAGATTAACTCCCAGCTGAGACAAGCGGTTATGTAACCCAGACATAGTGAGTATGTGCTCACTGACAGAACTATTTTCCTCCATCTTACAGCTGAAGAACTTATCGGAGACTTCATATCTCTCGATCCGGGCATGAGCTTGAAAAACCATTTTCAGCTCTTCGAACATCTCATATGCTCCATGTCTCTCAAAACGCTTTTGGAGCCCCGGCTCTAAGCTGTAAAGCATGCCGCACTGAACGAGGGAGTAGTCGTCAACACGTGTCTGCCAAGCGTTCATAACGTCTTGGTTCCGTGGGACGGGAGGATCACCTAGCGGTGCTTGTAGGACATAATCTTTCTTGGCAGCTATGAGGATGATCCTCAGGTTCCGGACCCAGTCCGTATAGTTGCTGCCATCGTCTTTCAGCTTGGTTTTCTCTAGGAACGCGTTGAAGTTGAGGGCTACGTGGGCCATTTGATCTACAAGACATATTGTAAAATATTTTAGACTAAGTTCATGATAATTAAGTTCATCTAATCAAATTATTAATGAACTCCCACTTAGATTAGACATCCCTCTAGTCATCTAAGTATTACATGATCCAAGTTAACTAGGCCGTGTCCGATCATCACGTGAGACGGACTAGTCAACATCGGTGAACATCTTCATGTTGATCGTATCTTCTATACGACTCATGCTCGACCTTTCGGTCTTCTGTGTTCCGAGGCCATGTCTGTACATGCTAGGCTCGTCAAGTCAACCTAAGTGTTTGCATGTGTAAATCTGTCTTACACCCGTTGTATGTGAACGTTTGAATAAAACACCCGATCATCACGTGGTGTTTTGAAACAGCGAACTGTCGCAACGGTGCACAGTTAGGGGGAACACTTCTTGAAATTATTATGAGGGATCATCTTATTTACTACCGTCGTTCTAAGTAAACAAGATGCAAAACATGATAAACATCACATGCAATCAAATAATAAACGTGACATGATATGGCCAATATCACATAGCTCCTTTGATCTCCATCTTGGGGCTCCATGATCATCTTGTCACCGGCTTGACACCATGATCTCCATCATCATGATCTCCATCATCGTGTCTCCATGAAGTTGCTCGCCAACTATTACTTCTACTACTATGGCTAACGCGTTTAGCAATAAAGTAAAGTAATTTACATGGCGTTTCTCAATGACACGCAGGTCATACAAAAAATAAAGACAACTCCTATGGCTCCTGCCGGTTGTCATACTCATCGACATGCAAGTCGTGATTCCTATTACAATAGCATGAACACCTCATACATCACATATAGATCATTCATCATTCATCACAACTTTGGCCATATCATATCACAAACCACTTGCTGCAAAAACAAGTTAGACGTTCTCTAATTGTTGTTGCAAGTTTTACGTGGCTGAATTAGGGTTCTAGCAAGAACGTCTTCTTACCTACGTTAAAGCCACAACGTGATTTGTCAACTTCTATTTACCCTTCATAAGGACCCTGTTCATCGAATCCGCTCCAACTAAAGTGGGAGAGACAGACACCCGCCAGCCACCTTATGCAACTAGTGCACGTTAGTCGGTGGAACCGGTCTCACGTAAGCGTACGTGTAAGGTTGGTCCGGGCCGCTTCATCCCACAATGCCGCTGAAGCAAGAAAAGACTAGTAGCGGCAAGAAAGTTGACAAATCTACGCCCACAACAAATTGTGTTCTACTCGCGCAAGAAGAACTACGCATAGACCTAGCTCATGATGCCACTGTTGGGGAACGTTGCAGAAAACAAAAATTTTCCTACTCGTTTCACCAAGATCCATCTAGGAGTTCATCTAGCAATGAGTCATCGGATGCATCTACATACCTTTGTAGATCGCGTGCGGAAGCGTTCAAAGAACGGTGATGATGTAGTCGTACACGACGTGATCCAAATCACCGATGACCAAGCGCCGAACGGACGGCACCTCCGCGTTCAACACACGTACGGGACGGGAGACGTCT